>NW_024598930.1:0-26506 GCF_004379255.2 Salvia splendens | reverse complement strand
TTATTTAGCAAATTTGAATAATTGTTAAAAGAATTATAATAGATAAAGAGATGAGAGAAGTTTGACATAAGAAAGATAGGGGATTGAAATTTATGGGAGAAAAAAATGGGAGAAAAAAAATGGGAGATAGAACTCACGTACTATCTCTTAATGTATGGGAGGAAAAATAGGAGATAGAAATAAATACTCCCCCTCATCCCATAAAAATAGATGATTTTTTTTTCAATCCCATAGAAATAATTGTCGATTGAAATTAATAGTGTATGTAGAGTGTGAGAGTAAATACGGAGTAACTTTCTTTTAAGTTGATTATTCTCTCTTCTGATATTTTAGAAAAAAAGTGTCATGATAGATATTTAATTTCTGATTAAACTTATTTCTACGGAAATTATTACTCCCATCGTATCAAAGTCATTTTGACACTTTGATTTTTCTGCACTCGTTTTATAAAATGATATAATAAATAGTAAAAGTAAGAGAGTCTTTTCTACATTATTCTCACTTATTTTATTATTTTTCCATTTTAACTATTTATTATATATTATATTTATAAAATGAGTGTAAAAAATTAAAATGACTCGTAGATGGAGGGAGTAATTGATAAATATATTAGCAGCTCAGTAATTCCATGAAAGGAGTTAGTTGTCGATTGCAATTATCAATTATGGCTTTCCAATCGAGCAGCGTAGAATAATCTTCTTCATGAACTTGCAACTTTCTTCCATGGACACTCTCCAAATTCCAATTCCATCTTTCCACTCGGAGCATGAATTGCCGCTGTAAATGTGGATTATCCGCTGAAGATGATTTCAAATTTGTGCTTCATGATGCGCTTGATTCTTCCGGCATCGATACGTCTCACGCGCCAGGGTCAATTTTATCTGCTTAAGTACATTTTTTCATGTGGTGTGTCTGCTTATTGATGAATGGAATAGTTTGTGAACTCAACTATTCCATCAATTTTACTGCGAAATTCGGTCATCTGCAACGATTATTCTAAGTAGGTCGTGATCAATACGGAAAGCTTTGTTATCGTTTATATCTAAATTTAATTAAATTCAGAATTTACAGTCTGGTCTTCTAAGTGTGCTTGCAGAATCAGAATGATATTATTGATTTCGTGTTGATTTTCATCACTCAAAATTCTGGAATCTGCAAGCAAGTTTTGTGTAATAGCTTCGCTGATGGCGGAAGAATGTCATGTTGTTGAATGTCATGTTGAAATTGATTACAGAATGTGTTGTGATTCTTGTTGAGGAATGCGGAATAATGTGAGTCAATGGTAGTGGTCATACAACTTGTTAAGAGAATTTACATTATGTACAGAATGGATGTGGCTGTTATACCAAAAGATTGATATTACCTCTTTTGTTAGTTAACCCTGCTGACAGTGGCACAAAAAGATAGTAATTTATTGAAAGTAGAAATATCTTTTGTGATTCCTTCTCCTTTGATTCAGTAGTTATTTTTATGTTTGTCTTGTGGGATCAATATTTAACTTTGTCTCTGTTGAACAGGCTGCAAGGGTAGGCTTTTGCTCGCAGATAAAAGACGTCTCTGACATTGAGAGAGGAACAAGTATCGCTATTAATAGAGGGGTTGATTTAGCCAGAGCAGCTCTTCATATAGCAGCTGAAGATGACTCCCTCATCTCACACTCTTCTGTTCCATTGCCAGTTGATGATTTCATTGAGAGATTAGATACCCTCTCTATCGGATTTTGCTCACCAGACAATTTTCTTGACTGTTTAGAATGATAACTATACCTCTGTTTCCATGCTCTCCCTTATATACTCAGAGATTCTACAGATTCTTCGCATGTTTGGTGTTCTGAATTTTGATGTTGAAATCTTCTTTCCCCGTGATTCACATAGTTCTCCCAGAGGGTATCTAAAACAAAAGATCAAAGAACCTGATCAATCACATATTATGACATCACAATCTTTACTAGTGGAGGTGATAATTTTGTTAATTGCTGTCTAGTTAAATATGGACCATATGATCCTTTACGGAAGGTCAGTTGTGGGCATCCTTCTGAACTTGTCCTGCATGATCTTTGACTAGACTGTGTTTGATGGTTGTGTTTGCTCCTTTTATATCTTGGTATTTGAAATCACATTGGAGAACCTCCTAGTCAGACCAAGTATGTAGGAGCCCCTGAGTAAATATTACAATTAATGTGTTTGTAGGCGTCCAACATTGTACTCCATTAGTTATGCTTCCATTTCACCTAGCTATGCCAGAATCCAGATGTCATTTTTATTATTTTGCTATGAAAAGAGCAAGCCTCACATGTTGAACTTTAAATCAAATCTAAGATATATTCACTGGGTAAATAACCTTATAATTTTGCATCTAAGACTCCAAGAATTCTGTTTATCCTTTTACATCTTTTAACACAGATTTAATAAAGTGAGTCGGCAACCAGTTTATTTATCATCAAATTTAATGATATGTGCTAAGGGAAAGAACAATTCCTTAATATACTCTTGAGATCTTGGAATTAAAGGGTTGGTGGTAACCTAATGTTGTTCCCATTTTGTGCAGATACTGAAAGATTTAAAGAATGCTTTCTGGCCATTTCAACTTGATCATGCTAGGAGTTCATTCCTAAGGGCCGCAGAAGCCACTGGTGCCAACAATGCTAATGAAGGGTAGTATATTATGTTTGGTTCATGAGATTGAATCTCACGACTTAATCATAGATGAATAATTATATGATAATGAGTCTAGACACTCTCCCTACAACTAAAAGTAGCTTGTGCATACCTTGTGTTGGTGAAAGTAGCTTTCCAGAGGTGCCCTTATTTCATTATCATTTTAACAATTTATGCCTTGTAACAGCATGTGAACGCCTTATTTTACTCAAGCATAATCCTAAGGAACTAAGAGACTATGCCGTACTCCTCTACCATTGTGGATATTACGAGGAAGCACTGTTCCTTAAGCATTACCAGAACACAAAGGTCTGCCTTGTCAATTCCAAAAATATGTACTCCCTCCGTCCCAAGATATTAGACTCGTATACCACTTTGGGGTGTCCCAACATACTTGAACCATTTCTATTTATGGTAAAAATCTACTTTATTACCAACTCCACTTACACCACTAAACAACACCTCTTAAATTCTTGTGTCAAAATAAATGAGTCTAATATCTTGGGACGGAGGGAGTACTTAGTTTTTTTTAGTTGAGTGACTCAATGTTGCATTTTATTTGCAGCAACAAACTGGTTCAGACACCAATGTCGAGGAAGAAGCCGTAAAGAAACTAGTAGTACGGTTGAACCTGATTTTGATGGGGGTTGGTTGGTCAAAACAACAGGAGCACAGAAATATCCTTTTCAAAAACTTTGAACCATGGTAATATCCAGGTCTTATTTCATTTTGCTAATGTTGTAGTAATATAATTTATACATATAGTATATATTCCCTTGTATAGTTGTATTTGTATAGCTGATGAGTTTATATTAGAGACACATATAAGAAATAGTTTTATGGGAATCCAGCCTCTATTTTTCTTGTTCTCCTCGTTATCTCCGTCTTATTTCCCCATTTCAGTTGACGAGTTGTAGATATGGCTGATTTGGTGAAAATTATCTAAATCGGTTAGAAAATAAATTTTCTACTTGAGCATCAAAATGACGTTAAAATGGCGCCAGTTTGATGCTGAAAGTATATTTTTGACTTTGTTTTGATGCTTAACCGAAAAATATATTTCCACATAATTTACAAATTAAATTAAATTATCCAAATTAACTTGAGTTTTCCACCTCAGTCTCCAGATTATTTCAAGTCAAATTATTTTTGCAATATTTCAAAGGTCAGACTATTTCTACATGGCCAAAGACAAGCCAAAAAATGTAATAAAGGTAAGCATTAATCAAAGTAAATGAAAAGTAAAAACTATTCCGAATTCTAAGTAGGAAACATGACGAGGTACTAATAATTGGTACTATGTTTCCTTGTATTGTATATTAACTCATTGTCGTTGTTGTGTACAAAGCTTATTTTGTGTAGTGGCCTTGGACCAAAAGAATTGGTACAAAAATGGTAGCTATAAATACAACAAGATGGATCCCATCAACCGTCTTCTGTAAAAACTCTGAATATGAAATCCCTGAAGCGTTTGGAGTATTGCTTGGGATCCACAGCTGAGATAGAGGTCGGGTCGAACTGGAATGACTTGTAGGCGTGCTCGAGCTTCTTGCTAATATCGTAGTCTTGCAGGATGTCAATGATGCCGAAAATGAGGACCACGTCGTAGTACTCCCCTGTCGGCTCTCCCACTAGCTGAGCCTCCCCATTATTTTTCCTTACTGTCAGCTCGGCTCGTGCAGGGATGTTGGCACCTAGTTTGAACGTTGTCGACCTGCCACAACCACTTGTCATTTTTTCTGTTAGGAATAAGAAGATTGATTTTGGGAAGCATCTTACTGGCTGCGGTCCGGTGATCCGTTGCCTAGAGGCGTTTGGGCACACATAATTAGGGGCTCCCCGGCATTGGTCAGGTCTTTGAAGTGAATGCCAACAAGAAGACTGTAATCCATGATTCTCTCTTGTTCAAGTAAGTCACAGTCTCTGTCTATTTGACTATGCACAACATAGATATTTCAGAATCAAACTAGATTCCTTAATTTAACACTAGTTTTGATTGATTGAATTATACCTGCAGAAATCTCTGAACCAAGACTTGTGCAAACGGAATATGAAGTTCAAATCGAGGTCCTTGAGGGTCATGGTTGGTTCAATCTCTGATTCGGGCTTGTCAGTTAGGCGGCCGTGGGAGGAGCCTTTCAGATCAAAGCGTCGGTGGATGGCATATTCCGTGCAAAACAAATTCCCAATGATCACGAATCGCACCTGTTTGAGTGAATCACATTATGAGAATGAATGGATGATATTAATATCAAAATGAATGTGTGTTCTTGTTGGTTACCTTCTTCTGTGCAGCGCCAGTCAACTTCACACAATGGAGACCATAGAATTTGGTGACAAGGGTGTTTTCAAAGGCGCGGACGTGCTTATAGTAATCTGAAAGCATTCTGATAAGCACCTGCTAAGCAACCATCTCCTATGTTATATCTTGTATGCTCAAGATTTGAAATTAATATAATAGATTTGAACTCACTTTTGCCTCTGACTTCTTCATGGTCTTGATCATGTATCTGTCATCGTTGGTCAAGTAGAAGAAGCTTCCACTTTTACCTGGCGAGGAGAGCTCCCGGAGGGCATCATTTCCACATATGGATATCATGTAATCAGCAGGATCCACCTTAAACAATTGCCGAAGCGCCCTGAAAGGAAATGAAAAACATACATCTGGTGTGACTCAAGCTTAACATCTAGAGAACACCATAACACTACCTCACCTGAAAACCAATGGACAATAGTCCTTCCATCTGAAATCACACGATTGGTGAGGCGGGGTGTGTTTGGATCCCGAAGGAGGGAACTTTGTCCATACTTTCTCCCTTGGATCAAAAGCCGAAGGTTTTAGATCAAGCGTTGTCGATGGAGCAGGTCTTCCCACAGCGTGCCTACAACAACATGAACTCAATTCAAATATATTTGAAACTGCATTCAAGAAATCTAAACTGTAGTGGCAACTTCACAGAAGACCAACATCATCCAAATCATTTTCTTTTCCTTGCACATTAGAAGGCAAATTACCTTATCCCTAACTGCAAATTCAACATGAGATCATAATTCTTATGCCCTTTGGATATAGTGTTCCCTTGCCTCTTGGTTGGCTTGATAACGATATGTGGCCTCCCGACCCCTCTAGCCACCGTATCCAAATCCTCAGCCCTCCTTGTCCCGGGGGACCCCTCCCCCAAATCCCTACCAGATTCAAAGCGAGCACTGCTCCCATCAAAACTATACTCAGAGCCTGCATTGCTTAACCCCCCACCATCCACAGAGCTCGCCCTCAAATTATTCACGGCAGAATTCCTTAGAACTTCCTCCCCATCACAAGGCCAGTTCAACATCTTCATACAAGGGTAGTCACCAATCTCCTCACCAGGATGGATCCTACAATCACTCAGATTCTCCAAATAAACTTCTTGAGGATCCCACTCAAAGCTACCCGAATGAGAACTCGATGGATAGTAAGTCCCACTCTGCTCACTTTGATCCTTACTCCACACCCCAGCATAGCAACTACCATCAACCCAACGGAAGGTCCCATTGCCCCAGGGCAACCCAGCCTCCCAACTACCTTCATATCTATTCCCATTAGCCCAAACCATGATTCCATTCCCATTCATTCTCCCCCTCCTCCAATGCCCCACGTACTGGTTCCCATTAATCCAGCTATACTTTCCCTTTCCATTAGGCAGGCCGCGACGCCAATGGCCCTCGTATTTATCCCCGTTGGAGTATTGACAAACGCCCTTACCGTGCCTGAGGTTGGATTGCCAAGCCCCAGTATACCTCTCATTAGAGGAGCCTACAAAAACGCCATCTCCCTCCATGAAGGCATTCTTGAATCCACCCTCGTAGGCGGCTCCAGAGGGCCAGGTGAACCGACCGTGGCCCATCATCCAGCCGTGGTGCCAGTCCCCCTCGTAGGTGCAACCGTCGGCCCAAGAGCATGTGCCATGGCCGTGGGGCCAGTTTTCCGACCATTGGCCAGAGAAGGTGTCGTGGTTGGGGAAGTCCTTGTCGACGTGGGGATGCTCATCGTCCACATGGGCAACTGACATTGCTGCAAATATGCTGTTGGCCCTCCTCTTCACCGTGCCTCGAGATTTCTTCAACTTCGCTTCCCACACTTTGACAATGCCACTCATCCTCCTCCTCCTTCCAACTTTTTCTCCACTCTCATCCTTCTCCTTTCTCACCCAAGATCATATTTGGTTTCTTTCAAGAATCTCACCTCTGATACATTATCAACACTCATTTTCTCCCCTCTATGATGAGATTGAATCTCTATGCATTTCCTCAAATTAGAGCATTTTCATAAGGGGATCATCAACATCCCCAGTTTTATTCTATGAACTTTTTTTCTTTTCTTTCCACTACTTATTTTTATGGAGATGATTGGCCTGTTTCCTTGTAAAAAAATCTCTTTATGAAACAGGAGATGTGTGATTATTTGACAAGAAAAACAAAAGACAAGAACAAATCATAAACATGCAACCTTTCTTCTACTTTTCTCTAAGGAGTTTACTATTTTTAAAAATTATGTTTCATCGTTTCTTTTTACTAAATAAAGCTTGGATTTTGAGACAGTTTTTTTGACGCCAAAGATTGAGCAAATACGATTGTTTTTCCTCTCCTGAATAGGCTCCTAAATCTTCTTGCGCACCTAACAAATGGAGGGATGCTAACGATAGTGGTCAGTTTGGACATTCTTATTTTAGTTTGCAATTTCATCTCAAAACTCATTTTAACATTATTATTTTCTAGAACATGATAAATGATTTTATGATGATGGCGGGTGTAATAGTAGCTAATAAATTTACGTGGATGCATTGGACTTATAATGGATCAAAATACTTTTTTTATTCCTACTAATCGATTTACAATTATTAAATTTTTAATATATTAATTATAAGTTCATGTTATTTCTTCATTTTGTTTGGATAACACTGAGTATACGTCGTTGATAACACATTGAATTCAGCATCTAGTGTCATACTAAATGGGAATTGGGTATCTTAAAATCAGAGATTTATTGTGGACTTTAATCCCATCCCTATAGTCGATTTGTGCACAAGATCTCTACTTAACCATTTGGTTAAATGATCGGCTAAATTGTTGTGAGTTCTCACAAACTCCACAGATATCACACCATCTGTAATAAGTTCACGAATCATGCTATGTCTAACATCTAAGTGTTTTGACTTTCCATTATACACTTGACTATATGCCTTAGTCAAGGTAGCTGCACTATCGCATCTGATAGATATAGATGATATCGGTTTAGGCCACAATGGAATTTCATATATTAAATTTCTTAGTCATTCAGCCTCTTTACCAGCTGCTGCTAATGCCACAAACTCTGATTCCATTGTTGAATTAGTGATACAAGTTTGTTTCTTTGATGCCCAACATATAGCACCACCTCCAAGAAGGAACACCCAACCACTTGTGGAAGAATGATCTTCCATTAGGTAATCCAACTTGCATCCGAATAACCTTCAAGAACATAAAGGAATCCAGAATAAGACAAACTATAATCCATGGTTCCTTTTAAGTATTTAAATACTCGATTCATTGCTTGCAATGGATTAAACTTGGATTGTGAGTATATCGACTCAATTTTCCAACTGCAAAGTTTATATCGGGTCTAGTACTAATCATGGCATACATGAGTGATCCAATAGCCTTTGAATATTCAAGCTGATTCACAGCAACTCCTTTATTACGCATGAGTTTTACACTAGGATCAAAAGGAGTCTTAACTGGAGAACAATCTTTGAAATAAAAATTTTCCAACACCTTCTCAATATAATGTGATTGAGAAATGGAAATTCCTTATTCTCCATGTGTGATCTTAATTCCAAGAATCACATCAGCCTTCCCCATGTCTTTCATCTCAAACTTAGATGACAAAAATTCCTTTGTTTTATCCACTTGATCTTTGTCAGTACCAAAGATCAACATGTCATTTACGTATAGGCAAATGATCACCCCTTTGCTAGTAGTGTCGAATTTGCTATATACACACTTGTCTGCTTGGTTTAATACAAAACCATTAGACAAAACCACGTCATCAAACTTTTGATGCCATTGCTTGGGGGCTTGCTTTAGTCCGTAAAGAGATTTAACCAATTTACAAACCTATGTTCATTACCAGGCATGATAAAGCCTTCTGGTTGTTTCATGTAAATCTCTTCATCTAATTCACATTCAAAAAGGTAGTCTTAACATCCATTTGGTGAATTATTAGATTATGTATAGCAGCAAGTGCTAACAATAATCTAATGGTGGAAATCCTTGCAACAAGAGCATATGTGTCAAAGAAATCAATTCCTTCCTTTTGTCTAAAGCCTTGGATAACCAATCTGGCTTTATATTTGTCTATGCTTCTATCCACCTTCAATTTTGTTTTGAAGATCCATTTACTATCCAAAGGTTCACACCCAGGTGGTAAATCAGTCAGTTTCCAAGTATTATTTTGGATTATAGAATCCATCTCATCTTGGATTGCATCTTTCCAAAATGCAGCATCCCTCGATGCCATAGCTTCTTTGTAGGTCCTTGGATCATCACTAATATTAAAACAATATTGATATTGAAAGTTAATTTCATTCCTTAATCCTTCTACTAAATACAATTGGAAATCATCACCAAAAGACTTAGCTTTTCTTGCTCTACTACTCCTCCTAACCTCAGGAGGTGTATTAGTCACTTTGTTAGTCACATCACAGTCACTAGAACTTGCAATCATGCCTCTAGGTTTAGGTAAAGATGTGAATCTATTCTCA
Source organism: Salvia splendens (assembly GCF_004379255.2). Classification (NCBI taxonomy): domain Eukaryota; kingdom Viridiplantae; phylum Streptophyta; class Magnoliopsida; order Lamiales; family Lamiaceae; genus Salvia; species Salvia splendens. The sequence goes on along the minus strand of NW_024598930.1, from coordinate 17,067 downwards.
CTGCCAAAATCAGCATCTCTTGACTGAATAATAGAGTGCACGGATACGTATTCATTAGGTTATATTACATAGAACCTATAACAAACAGAATTATTAGGATAACCAAGAAATACACAATCTATACCTCTTTGACCTATAGTCTTTATTTTAGGGTCAATTAGTCTTACCACAACCCGACAACCCCAAACTCTGAGATAGCTCAGTTTTGGTGGTTTTTTATGCCAAAGTTCATAAGGGGTTATTTTGTTCCTTTTATTAGGAATTCTGTTCAATAAGTAACATGATGTTAACGTAGCCTCACCCCAAAATCCTTCACTTAGGCCAGAATAGCACAACATTGAATTAACCATTTCTTTCAACGTTCTATTCTTTCTTTCTGCTACACCATTTTGTTGTGGTGTATATGGAACAGTGGTCTGATGTACTATACCAGTAGATTTGAAATATACTTGATCATAATACTCACCTCCCCTATCAGTGCGAAGAACTTTAATCTTCACACTGTGATGAAGCTCTACACTTTCTTTGAATATTTTAAATTTATCAAGAGCTTCATTTTTTGAATGGCACAAATACACATTGCAATATCTAGTAGCATCATCATTAAAAGTAATTACATACTTTTTATTTCCAAGTGATGGAGTAGAATGAAAGTCACACAAATCACTATGTATAAGTTCTAATACCTTAGTATCTTTACTGATATGTTTATTGAAAAGTTGACGAGTAATCTTAGTTAACATGCAAGTTTTACACCTTTCATTATTCAACTCAAAAGCATGTATTAAACTCATTTTTGACATGTCTTTTTAATCTCTTGTAATGTACATGTCCTAATCTAGCATGCCACAATTCTGATTTACTAACATGATTACTGGAACTATTAGAAGTCATGCAAACAGAATTATTAACAAAAGAAACATCTAGATTCAACCTAAACACGCCACAAAGATAACCAAAGCAATAAAAGTACCATGTCTTGACAGAATATATTTATCACTTTCTAAAACTTGTTTATAACCACAATTTTTAATACAATACCAGACACCAAGTTTTTACGAATACCGGGTACATATACAACATTCTTTAACACTAAAGAGTTTTCGGAAGTAAACACTAGGCTAACAGTTCCTAATCCTTTGATTGGTTCAGTTGCAACGTTGCCCATCTTCAATGAAGATCCATATTCAATTGGTTTGAAATCTTTGAACCATTGACGATCCTTGCACACATGACACGTTGCACCCGAATCAACCCACCACGAGAGATCATCATCCTGCAAATAAAGTGCTTCAGAAATTATTGATGCATAATAATTTTCAACCGAATGATCATTAGGTACAGAAAACAAACCTGATTATTTTCCCGGATCCTTGGATCCACTTGTACCAGCTACGTTCTTTCCTTTACTTCCACCGTTTCCAGACTGGCAGTCCTTTTTGAAGTGCCCAGATTTACCGCACTTGCAACACATCAGTTTAGGCTTCTTATCCCCAGCCTTACTGTAGTTTCCTTGAAACTTTCGTTTCCCTTGAAACGATCTTTTCTCTTTCCCAGCCTTGGAGGATTCACCCTCTTCCACCATGTTCACAGAAGAACCAACCATTGTTTTCCCATTACCGACAGAGCCCTTTTCCATATCACGTATGGACTGTTCGATTTGGAAGTCACTTCCAATTTCGACCAGATTCAACTCCTCCTTCTTATGTTTCAGATTGTTTTTAAAATCTTTCCAGGAGGGTGGCAGTTTATCGATAATGCTAGAAACAGAAATGGATTCATCCATTTTCATATCATATTGGGAAAATTGTCCCAATATCCTCAACAATTCGTTATATTGTTCCATGACAGGCCTCGAATCAACCATTTTATAGTTAATAAAATTACCAACAAGAAATTTCTTGCTAGAGGCATCTTCTGCCATATATTTGGCTTCGAGGGAATCCCACAACTCTTTAGCAGACTCTACGTTTTGATATACATCAAATAGGGAATCAGACATACCATTTAAAATGTGACCACGGCATATGTAGTCGTCGTTCTCCCACTCCATCCGCCTCCTCGTCTGTTCCAGAGTTTCATTTTCAACAGCCTCTGGCATGGGAGTACTCAGAACATACATGACCTTCAGACCAGTTAACATGAAATGCATCTTCTTCTGCCAGCGTCTGAAATCTTGGCCAGCAAACTTATCCAACTTCGCAAAACCTTTCATTGCTTCCTTCGCCGTTTCCTTGTTCGACATTTTCAGAAAATTTTGATTTGATCTTTGTTAGGGAGATATTATCAAACGTGAACAAATCGGATATCGTGAAAGGCGTGAAACACTTTCAGATCAAATCAATTGGTGGTTCTACCAATATTTGATCGGATACAATTCAGGTTTTGAAGAATTCGTATGTCGATTCTGTGATCCTTTTCGAACCAGATGATGATCAATAAAAAGAGGTTGAAAGTGAAACGTTGCATCCCTTCAATATCAAAACTGTTTTTAACAGTTTTCTGGCGGGAAAATGAATTGCAGAATAGTCCTTCAACTTTCGGAAATTACGTTTTCGGATGAATTTTCTGTACAACAACTTTAATGGAAATAAAAAATTTCCAAGCTGACCTGTCAGCTCGACCCCAACCAGGGGCTCTACCCCTTGGACCCCGCTACTCGGGGGGCGCTGCCTCCGAACCCCGTCTAATCATAACGAATTCAAATAAGTGTACACTATGCACTTTCAACTTATTTGATATCTCATTATGATCATATTGATCAATCAAGTTAATCCAATTACACTAAAATATCCAACATTTTTATGATGTTTATACTAAAATATCCAACATTTTTATGATGTCTGTGAAAGTGTAAAATTTTTGTAATCCTATACCTTGGTAGGTTGGACAAAGGGTAATTGATTTGCGAGAAGTACTAATACTATTGTCGAATAAAATCTTATCTAGAGAGGACTTGAGTTGGAGATATCCCCTCACAAATTAAAAGTTTTTAGTGTCGTTTGACATTATAAAAAATACTTATTTTATTTGCATTAAGATGTGTAAGTTATAAATTAAAGTCTTATTTAATTATAGACAAAATTATTATATATATATATATATATATAGGATTGTGATCAAGATAGAACCATTCTTAAACGTAGAACAAATGCCAAACGGAGGTCGTTAGATCTTTTAATCCAATGGTGTTGATTTGCACAACAACTTCCCATTACAACCAAAATTATTATTAATGGGTGAATGCAGATAAGTGAAAAAATAAAGCATGCATGGACTCTTCTTCGTTTCATTCATTCTTCCATCAACATGTGAGTTTTTTCACATGTTGAGTCCGGAATGTCGTGAAAACATAGTCTAATATGTATGATTTTTAATCTTGACCGTCATTTTTTCCCCATCCAATGAATAAAATATGTAGAGTTCTAGGTTCTACACTTAAGAATGGTTCTATCTTTAACGCAACCCTATATATATATATATAGGATTGTATTCAAATCCTTTTTCACTAATAAATCCTATATCCTTCTAAATATCAACCGTGGATTTGCACTGATCGGATGGTTTACATATTAAACTGAAACATTAAAATTTACCTAATGTTTAACGTGTAGAGGGCAGAATAGGGAATAACAATTGGAGTTAGTTATGGTAGGCTCCATGATTTCCTCCCTTTACGATTTCTTCACTTGCTCAAATTAATTTCTGCAGATTTTCGTCCAATTCTGTCCCCATTACTGTGGGTGTATTGTTTGCGTCGACCACACTGCGACAAATTATCCTTTCATAGATTCAAGCGCACACAGATTTTGATTCTTCAAGTTTGTTCGATTATCAATGGAAGAAGGTATTTCATCCGGTTTTCCCCATGTTTATTAATTTCCGTTTTTTGCAATTTTTAGTCGAAAATCAGTCGCACTACCAGTTGTGTGTAGATCATGAAATTTGTGTTTGATGTTGGTGTGCCTTTTTACTGTTTTATCGAAATATGATGCACGGTTTATGGTTATGTGGTGGCAACGGTGCATACGTACTACTAGGTTTGTTATTTCGCCACACTCACAGCGTTGCAATTGATTTTTTTCAGTCATCACTGTGTGGATTTATCGGATATACGTTCACGTGTCCTCGTCGTTAATATTTATTGTTGATTGTGTCGTAGCGATCGGTGTTCTGCCAAATAAGATACGAGGTAAATAAGATACGGCGTCCTTAGTTTATGTATCGATTTTTTTAATATCAATCAACATATGTCCGTTAAGTCGCCTTTTGTTGTGCAAATCCGAGTAATCGCTTATTTGTAATGGTATGCGGTCGCTGATCTATATGATCTATTTTGTTTTGATTAAATTGATGATTCTAATATGTAGGTGACAAGTTCAGTGGGTGAGGCGTATCAGAAAGCAAGTGGAGTTGAAGAAGGTGGGAAGGTGGTGTTGGCAAAAACAAAAGCAAGGGAAGTGAAGGTAAAAAGAAATACACCATGTTCAGAGTTTATTTGTTGGGACTGGAATTCTCTTCCCATTTGCTTAGTTTCTCCAGTGCCAAAGAGACAATCTACTATTGAATGCAGTGCACTCACGAAGTCACATGCACTGTCTGCAGAGAATAGCGCGTAGGTAGTTTTTTTACTGATGCACATAATGAACAAATTGTATAGTGTAATGCATAGTTTAGTTTCTGTAATGCATTATTTGTGATATGTAATGAACATGTATCCCAGACACGTTTAATATAAGTTGTGTCGTGTTTCAATGTTTCGCGCACGTTTCTTGTTTTCCCTAAGGGTTTAACAAGCCTAGGGGCTAGGGTGTAATATGTTCATAGTCTAAAAAATATTTTCCAAATACACGAGCTGCATTAATTCGTGTGGGTTGCACATAATGTATATTTTGTATAGTATAATGCGTTGTTTAGTTTCTATAATGCATTATTTGTGATATGTAATGAACATTTATCCTGACCCGTTTAATTTAAGTTGTGTCGTGTGTCATTGTTTGGCGAACGTTTCTTGTTTTCCCTAAGGGTTTGACAAGCCTAGGGGCTAGGGTGTAGTATGTTCTAAGTCTAAGAAACGTTGTCGAAATACACGAGCTTGAGTAATTCGTCTGGGGTTGCACATGCATAGAGCTTAGGCATTTTTTAAAACATATATACATAATGTACATATTATGTAATGTAATGCGTAGTTTTAGTTTCTGTAATGCATTATTTGTGGTATGTAATGAACATTTATGTGACATCCATAACCCGAAACATGCATTACGTTGCATATTAATATATTTTATTATCATTGTGTATTATATTGCATTAGATATACATTAAATAGATTATTGGAAGGTTTCAAAGATGTATATATACGTATATTACATGCATGCAAGTAGATATGTAGTGCGTATATGTATATGTTATGTTAACTATTAAGTTTAATTCAAATAAATAAATAGTACATGCAAAATAGAATTGTAACGTGTGTGCGCCTGAAATATTAATATAGAAATGAAATAATGATAGGTGTCACAATAGTAGGTGTATTTGTGTACAATTTTCTTAATCATCACTTTTCTAATTTAAAAGAAAAAAAACATGTAAGGTCGGCTATTATATTTTAATACATATTAGATAGATCACATCAAGTAAGTCGGCTTATACCGATAAATATATTTACGTGATGTATTAAAAAGAAGAGGAAGAAGATGGAGTGCAGAGAGTATAAGATCATAGTTTGAGCTTATGTAGTTAGGATCAAGGAACGTAGATCGGGAATCAAGAGCTAGTGTTCGATCAGATTACCTATCGTGATAAGGTGTGTATAAATCACACTTTTAGTTTTACATGTGTTATGTGGTTGATTGTTATATGTTGAATTGGAATGAATTATTGGATTATATGGTGTGAAATTAATATGATTATGTGTTATTTGATATAGATGGTGGAATATGATATGGATATGTGATCGGTGCAATGGATATGATGTTGTAAATGAATTTTATGATAGAAATATGTAATTGATGTTTTACATATGGTATTGAAAGTACATGAATCATGTGATTAAAGATGATCTGTGACAGCCCTGTACTGGATCTGAAATTACAGAGGGACCTATGGGTCCAAATATAGAGGGACCTATGAGTCCAAATACAGAGGGACCTATGAGTCCAAATCATAATGGGACCTACGGGTCAATCATAGAGGAATCCCGGGCAGATTTCAGGCTTGACTGTTACAGAATAATAAACTAAACAAAGTGGCATGTGCATATGTATATGAATTTGGATTGAATATTTGCTGGTTATTGCTATATATTTTGGTTTAAGAATATGGCTGACTATTGGACTGTGGAATTAAAGGTAAGGTTTATATATACTGAGTTGTGGCTCATATAAACCACTAAATTTTTCAGGAATAAGATAGCAGTAAAGTTTTGACTGACATGGGTCATAGGAACGCCACGTGTTATCAGGTTCGGCGGCTGACGCATATTGGCAACCTTCTCCTCCTCATCATTTTGCATGTAGATAATTGTATATTATATAGAGTGGTGAGAGGGTTCCACTACTTTACAGAATATTTTGAAATATGTGTCGGATAAGTGTTGGTTTGAACTTATATAATATGAGTGTTCTATGAATTAGACACGTGTATTGATTGATTTTATTATAAGTGATTTATTTATTATAAGAGTATACGTCAGAGGGGTTGAGGTGTGACAATTTATCCTTACCCGTTTAGTTTAGGTTGTGCCGTGTTTCGATGCTTGATGCACATTTCTTGTTTTTCCTAAGGGTTTGACAAGCCTAGGGGCTAGGGTGTAGTATGTTCTAAGTCTAAAAAATGGTGTCCAAATACACGAGCTGCAGTAATTCATCTCGGGTTGCACATGCATAGAGCTTAGGCATTTTTTAAAACAGATATACATAATGTACATATTATGTAGTGTAATGCGTAGTTTTAGTTTCTTTAATGCATTATTTGTGACATGTAATGCACATTTATCCTGCCCCATTTCATTTAAGGTGTGCCGTGTTAACAAGCCCAAGGGCTAGGGTCTAGTGCGTACAACAACAACCAAGTGATGCATAAAACAAGATAAATATTGCATTCAAATAACCAAATAATGTACAGAATCACTCAAATAATGAACATACAAATATTGCCTTCATTCTATGACTCATGTACAACAGCAATCTAATGATGCGTAAAACATGATATATAATGCATAGAAATAGCTAAATAATGTACAAATATTGCATTCACTGTTAGACTCATTTACAAATTCCGTGAGGGCTTCCTTCTGTCGTGGCGTTAAACTCTTTATACAATTCAGAAACTCGGTAGGGGTTCATCGACAATACAGATAGTCAACATTCCTACCCCTTGGTTTCCTATCCCCCGTCTCTTCTGGGGCTGTACTAGTCCCGGCATCTGATACTCGCTCCCGGAATTTCTGGGCAATTCCTACTGGCAGTATATCATCGACCGCATCGTCGATGTCCAATATTAGTTGCTTTGTTGCTGTACAACATAAAGAATAATAACATACAATTAGTTACATAATGTACAAACTGAATACAATAATGTGGACAGTTATACTACATTCACTTATACACTCTTGTACGGAAGCATCAAAATAATGCCTAAAAACTGATACATAATGCAACATAATAATCAAATAATGTTCAGAATAAATCAACAAATGCACCATGAATATTGCAATCACCCGGATATGTTCAACAACAGTCACATAAAGCATAAACCATGATAAATAATGCACTAAAATAACTAAATAATGTACAGATCCGGTCAAGTAATGAACATACAAATATTCCATTCACTCTTTGACACATGTACAACAGCAGTCACATGATGCATAAAACAGTATAAATAATGCATTCAAATAGCCAAATAATGAACAGAATCACTCAAGTAATTAACATATAAAAATATTCCATTCACTCTTTGACACATGTACAACAACAGTCACATGATGCATAAAACAGTATAAATAATGCATAGAAATAGCTACATAATGTACAGATTCAGACTAGTTATGAACATAAAAATATTCCATTCACTATTTAACCCATGTACAACAACAGGCATTTGATGCATGAAACATGTATATAATGCATAGAAATTGTTAAAAAAATGCACAACTTCAACCTAATAATGCATAACATTAACACAATAATGTACATTTAGAAAAAAAACATTCAGCCTTCGCTCATACTACAATAATGTACCACACCAACCAATTAATGCAACAATACAACAGAAATAATGCAAAGTCTAACCTAAATAATGTACGCAAAAATCTTATTTTTCAAATAATGCAATCACATAAGCAAATAATGCAATCACATAGTGAAATAATGCAATCATAACACAAACATGATGCATCATACAAGATATATATATAGGTAACAACTTAACCATCCAAATAATGCAACCTCATAATCAAATAATGCAATTATAACACAACCATGATGAATCATACAAGATATTTACTTAACCAACAAACTTATTTTATTAATGACAAATACACCTCTGGATCCACTATCCACAGTGACCACCAGCTGATTTAGAATTCATCTACCGTTGCATAAAATGAATTTAGACAGACAGATAATGCATATGTATTAACAAATAATGCACTCCCACGTATATTACCGGTACTTTTTAACAATTAAAAACACCATTTAAATGATGCATAATACAAGATATTTTGATGCATAAAACAATCAAATGATGTGCAGATCCAAAAGCGTAATGATTTGTCTAATATAGCATATTTTGTGACACTAATGTCCACTGACATACAAACAATGGAAACATCAAGTATATTAATGCACACAATCACGGAAATAAGGTACAAAATCGACTAAATCATGTAGGATCAAATTTAAAATATGTGAAGCAGAAAAACAGAGCCAATAATCGAACAGAAACTCACCCTCATTCTGTGTTTGTTGTGAGTTGGTAGGTCTACCTCTTTTAGTCATTATAAAATCTGCGAGTAACAGCAAACAATCAAAAAACTACAAAATTTTAACAACAAATAGTCGCGGATTTGATGGTAATCGGTTGAATCTTGGTGTGGGTGATTTATTTCGGTTGGCCATTGGGAAAACGATTGTTGAAAATCGATAAAAAAAAAACGACCAAGCCCTACCTGCTGTTGTAATGCACTGAAATCTTGTTCAAATCGGGAAGGGATATTTGAAATCAAGGGAACCAGCGGTGAATCTCCGAGAAATCGTCGCGATTTTGCGTTGGCGGCGGCTAGGGTTTTTACTAGATTTGGAAAATGAGAAGACGCTTGTTGAGAGAGAATCGGGAGCGAGATTGTGAGTAAATGCGTGTGATGATAGATGTGAGTAAATGCGTGTGATGAAAGTGGTGGAAGATCCCGCTAAATTTTCGCCCAATTCGTTTTCTGCGGTTTTGATTACACAAATTGACTAAATCACCCCCATGATGCACCAAATTGGTCAAATAATGAAGCGCGGGATGATAAATATGCTATTAATCTAGAACATCCATCCTCCTGATCCAACGACCGAGATTGCGAAGAAACTTAAATATAAGGGGTGAAAAGGAGTTTAACACTACCCTATATATATATTCAAGAAAAAAATTCTTATTTGCAAACTTATTCAGTTTTACAAATGATCTTAATCTTGTTCGAAACAAAACTATTACTCAATAAAATATTTAAAACGATATTGTTTTTGATATTGATTGCAATATCGTTTTGATTTAGTCAGAATCCTAATCCTGACAAATTGACTTTAATGTCAAAAATCATGATTTTTTCACTAAATTTTCACTTTCGTACGAAAATATGAAATTTTGGGTAAAATTTGTTATTTTAGAGATAGATTGTGTGATAATAGTAAAGAAAATTGCGTAGAGTAAATGTAGAGATATTGTGATAATACTGCGAATAGATGTAGAGATATGGTGATAGTAGTAAAGTAAATGCAGAGATATTGATAAATAGTAAAGCAAAGTTGCATATAAATGCAGAGATACTGATAATATTAAAGCAAAGTTGCATAAAGTTTTAAAGATATTATAGACAATTAAAGAAAGAAAGTAGATTAGAGAGGAAAAAGGAATTAAAAGCAATGGATTGTGAAATGATTTGGTTTTTAAATAAGAGTGTGTTCTACTGCTACAGTGGAATCTCACATCACTCTCCATTCCTCATGTATTTGTATGTAGTGTGTGTGTGTCTCATGTTGGTTTGTAATTTTTGGTGATAATCTATTATTTGTAGAGAGTTTGGTTTTGGACTAATTAAGGGAGAGAGTTTAGTTAATTTTTTTCCTTTGTATGAATGAAACACTCCAATTCTTGTTGACTAAATTCTTGAATCAACAAGACTGAATTGTTTTTGATATTTATGTGTTGAAACAATATGAGGAAACCACCAGCCTTTTTCATGGCACTCTTGTCTATTGGGAGTTTCCTCTTCACCTATAATTTTGTGTCAATAGTTGTAACATCTAATGAGAAGCATAATAAATTTGTCTTGGATCCTTTGGTTGAGATGCCAGATCATGTGAAAAGATCGAGGAATCATCGACGACCTTTTCATGTCGCCCTGACAGCCACGGATACGCCTTACAGCAAATGGCAGTGCCGTATAATGTACTACTGGTACAACAAGAAGAAGGATCTTCCCGGATCAAACATGGGAAAGCTCACCAGAATCCTTCATTCCCGGGGTCCAGACAACCTCATGGATGAGATTCCCACTGTTGTGGTTGATCCTCTACCCCCGGGTTTGGACCGGGTGAGACAACTCTTTCTCACTTAAATCGCGCCTTTGAATTGTGCATCGAGTTAGTTGAAAATGTCATGTTATGTGTCCAGGGCTATGTTGTCTTAAATAGGCCTTGGGCTTTCGTGCAATGGCTGGAGAAGTTTACGATTGAAGAAGAGTGAGTCTGCTCTCTCTTGAAAGGCATGGACTAGTTTTTGAGTTTGAAGAAAATCCTCATTTTCTGTAGCTGCTGCAGATATATAATGATGGCAGAGCCTGATCACATATTTCTAAAACCGCTGCCTAATTTGGCTTACGGGGATTATCCTGTAGCGTTCCCGTTTTTCTATATCAAACCGGTGGAAAATGAGAAGCTCATTCGTAAGTTCTTCCCTGAGGCGATGGGGCCAGTGTCGAATGTTGATCCCATAGGAAACTCTCCTGTTATAATTAAGAAGGTTGAATATATGTGCTTTCTTTGTTGCTTGAATCTTGCTTGTCAAATTGGGCTAATTAATGATGTTGACATACACCAGGATTTGCTGATGGAAATTGCACCAACCTGGTTGAACGTCTCGTTGAAAATGAAAAACGATCCTGAGACGGATCGTAAGTTTGGATGGGTGTTGGAAATGTGAGCACATTTTTGAAGCATCAACTGACTGTGTAGTGTGTCAAGCTTGTTTAGCGTCTTTTCTAACGTTTCATTGTCGAACGAAAGGTATGGGTATGCTGTGGCCTCAGCTCTTCACGGGGTGCAGCATATTCTTCGGAATGACTTCATTTTGCAGGTTTTGCTCCTCATCCAGAATTTTTTATGTAGTAAGTATTATTATGGCTAACTTTGTTATCAGTTCAAAATTGAAATGGTATTTGCATTCTTGATTTCAGCCTCCTTATGACATGGAAACACAAACCAAGTTTATTCTTCATTACACTTATGCATGTGACTTCAACTTGAAGGTAAAGTATGATGAGGAAATTGTGAACTCTTTTGATCATACTCGATTCTCATAAGACGACAATGTTATCTATTTCGGGTTGACAATTGATCTCCCATCATGTGTTGAATGTTCAGGGAGAGTTAATTTACCCAAAAGTTGGGGAGTGGCGTTTTGATAAGCGAGCGTATCTTGATGCACCTCCGCCTCAGAATCTGCCATTGCCTCCTCGCGGTGTCCCTGAAAGTGTGGTACGTTGTCACAGCATAGCATCAATAATTTTTATGATGCTGTTATTATGTAGAAATGTTCAAGTAGTCTGATCTGATATATAGTTTTGTTTCCACGAACTTGATCAGCTGAAAAATCACGCGTTTTTCTTTGGTTCATGGGCGGATGCGACAGGCTAATCGCACTCTAAATGCTGTCGTTGCAAATGTTTAAAACTGTATCTGTCAGTTGTGGTCTGGTTTTAGGCCACGACCAAGAAGGTATTCAATGTCCCGATTGCTCACTTGAACCTCGTTCGTCTATGCAGGTCACTCTTGTAAGGTTGGTGAACGAAGCGACCGCTAAGCTTCCCAATTGGCAAACAACAGAAGAAGTTATTGGGGGAAATTGATATCACAAAGGGTAATGTATACTTAGGAAAAAACCAGGTTTAGGAGTTGTGGTCTGTGTAAGGCCTTTGCTCTTCTCCACATTTCTTTTTACAGTTTCAAATCAGGTAGTTATATATAGATTTTTCATTTGGCCAGGTAATTTTTTAGTAAACTGCAAAAAAAAGGTTGCATTTTTTGATACCTCATGAAAAAATATTATTACCGGAATGAATAAAGATATAATCCCCTTTGAGACACTTTTGCACTTTTATTTTGCAGTAAGATTTACTTTGGCACATCTCTTTGCATTTACTATTAGTTATCTTTTCTCTTATTTCTCCAAATTTTTGTCACCTTTATTTAATTTTTGTCTCTCATATTTGCATCTCTCCAATCAAAGCAAAGCCAAATAACTGAATAAGTATAGTAGAAAATTTTGGGAGAATGAATCATTCAGTATGATATCGATATGGTATTTTGTCATACCGCAATTTTCGGTACGATATGCGATATGACGTTCTCGGTATGGTATACCGTACCGATCCACCCCTAAGAATGATTGCATCGAAATTGCTCAATGCTTATGATTTTCAAATTTTCAATCGATTCCGAATTTAGAAGCAGAAGTATACAAATTAGAAAAGAAATTGAATTAGTCAAATACAATTCCAGTTAAATACACAAACCACATCTCACGAGCTGAAAAAGAAGCCCACAAATACCAAAGAAACAGCAGAATTACATTAAATTTCCACAGCCATTAATCAATTAACCATCCACGCATGAAAACATATGCAAAACCTTAAATAAGGTGGTGTTGTCTACACATATATAAAATGGGAGTTTTAGAGATATTTACAAGAATGTCATTTTAGGAGGAAAATTATATTAATCTAATTAAAACTGTTTTTAATGAATTTGTAGAGTTTCAGTTATTCACGGATATTATTCAGGCAATCTTATGAAATTTAAAAAAAAATCTCATCATTATGTGTTAAAGTTCCAGCCAACCGTTTCAGATTTAAATGTAATTCATGGCTTAACCAATCTTAAAGAATTCAAGAAGACAATGACAAATAGATCGTTCATTTTTTTCCCTCAATGTTTGACATAATTACAACAAAAATAACGCCCAGCATCAATGTGCATTTTAATGCACAATATTATTATTCACCCCATACGTTTATAATTTATCTTTAATCTATAATTAAATCGTAGGGAGTGAGAGAGGTGCCTATTAGTCTGGAAATTAAGGCAAAAAAACGAATCCCCTCTTTCATTCTACCAAAATATTAAAGACTCCTCAAACTCATTTATTCAATTAAACCATTTTTTAATTATAACAACAATCAGAAAAGAGAAGAGTCAGGACATTTGAATTGAAAAGACTCTTAATTAAATACATTCATATTACCACCCAACAATATATAATCAAAGATGTACACATTCTCACCATCTAACTGAACCTTCGATTCTCAGAATTGCATTCTCGCCTCTGCCGCTGCCTCCACTATCGCCACCAACTGAACTGCTCGAAGATTTGATGGCGAAAATTTGCAGAGGCGCCGCTAGAGGAAGAAAGAAGAAAGACGCTATGGCGGAGAAGATGAAATTTTATTGATGTTTGGCTTATTTGTTGGTCATGATGAGTATATTTTAAAGTTAAGAGTTTATTATTTAGGTTTCGAGGTTTGGGTTTTTAGTGTACAAGGTCACTATATTGCAATGAAATGAAGCTCGACTAGGAAGTGTCTCACCAGTGTAATCTTATATTATAGCTTTTGATAAACAATATCTTAAATCTCATTAGAAGAAGTGGTAATTATACATTCTTTAGTTTTTTTTGTTTTGTGTGATGTAAATTTGATTTATTTTTTAGTCTCACGGTCAGAGTCATTTTTCCATTTTACAAAAATAATATACATTATTATTTTCCAATTTTTCCATTTTACAAAAATAATGTTCAATATTATTTTCCACGTATTTATATTTTAGCTGAATTCATTTTTCAATTTTAAATGCAAAACGATTAATTCATATTTACGATTAAAGATAAAATGTAAAATGTGTGATTAAAGTGCCTCTAAGGCCACCCGCAACGCGTCCGCCGGTGGCTCGTCCCACCGAGACGAGACGGCGGCGAGACGCGTTGTAGCGCCCCGTCTCGTCCCGGTCTTGCCGAGACGCCCATCCCACCGAGACGTCTCGCGGGCTGGCTCGCCATGCGCCTGCGCCACATGGCGCGAGCTGGCGCCACGCGTGATGCCCACTCGCCTGCCCACGAGTGGGCTTCGTCACACTGACGCAATAAATCATTTTTTTAAAAAATATTCCAATTTAATAAAAAAATTTAAAAAAATGAAAACGGTAATATTACTGTTTTTATTTTTTTATTTTATTTATTTTTATTTTTTTACTCTATAAATACTCCTATTTCATCCTTATTACACACACAAACACACATCTATTCTTCCCAAATCATCTCTATTTCCTCTCAAATTTTCATCTAACCTCTCCAATTTTCATCACAAAATGTCCGGCGATGGATACGAGGGCGGCTCCGGCGGGTTTGACATCAACGTGTTTGGCGAGTGGGGGCATGCACAATTTCTTGGGTGGTTCCGGTTCCGGTTTCAATTCGGTTCGTCGATGCCGGGCACCCAGAGCTCGTCGACGCCGGCGGGGTACCAACCACCCCATTTTGATGTCGATGCATACGCTCGTCCCTCTGCCCCCGAGGTATTCGTAGGGATTATCCAAATTCGGGAGGATTATTCAGATGAACCCATTCAGAGAAGGAAGACGAGGCGGTGGAAGCTCCAGGGCATTCGACGCCGAGGAGGAAGAGCGGCGGAGGCGACCGAGGAGGAGGAGGATGTAGGCCGACATCCGTACAGCCGCAAGGACACGATGGTTGTGTACAACGCCTGGATCAACGTCTCGTACGATCCCATCGTCGGGAATCAACAAAACCAGAAGTGCTTCTGGGAAAAGGTCACTGAGGCCTATAACGAGATTAAGCCGAAGGGGTCCCGCCGCCGCACATTGAAGATGCTCCGCGCTCACTTTGACCGAGTCGACAGAGAGGTCAAAAATTCTGCGACATCTACAAGAACGAAGCGACTCATTACCAAAGCGGAGCCACGGGAGCCGACATTCTTAGATCGGCTTTGCGAGTCTATTTCGACGACACCGACAAAGAATTCAGACATGTCGATGTTTGGGAGGCCGTCAAAGAAGAGGAAAGGTGGGCCGACGGTGTTCAGTCCAGCACGGGCTCGACCTCGAAGCGCACGAAGCACACGACGGTCGGCCAATACTCTTCTAGTGGGGGCGGTTCAGGCAGCGCCGCACAAGAGGTTGCCTCGCAGGAGGTTGAGGGCACGACGGACGATGCAGGGGGTCCTCCCGTGGCGTCGTCGGCCGCAAGGGACCAAGGTGGCGAAGGCGGCTAGAGGGAGGAGGGCCGAGGCGAATCAAGCCAGGCGGGCTCCCAAGGGCCGCCCTCCTCCTTAATGTCCATGTACTTCACCGCCACGATGACGGACACTTCCCGCATGACGCCTGCCCAATTTCAAGCCCATCATGCCGGCATTGTGTATCTGGCGGGACAACTTGGTATTCCGCCTCAACCGCCTCCCTCGGGGAAATGATTCGCCGGCGGAGTAGTTTTTTTAATTTCTATAAAATTGTATTTTAAATTATGTCTTTTTTTATTTATTTTACCACGAATTTAATTTTTTTAGGATTTTAAGTTGTAATTTTATTGTATTTAATGAAGTGTGCTTTTATTAATTGAATTTGTTGGAAATAAAAATAAAAAATGAAATTGAATGAATAGTTAAGGGATGAGATGGTTAAGAGACGGATAAGAGATGAAGGGTTGCATGTTCTGTCTCTTAGTTAAGAGATGGAGTGAAAAGTATAGTGGGGCCCATGGATAGTTAAGAGATGAGACGGTTAAGAGACGGTTAAGAGACGGATAAGAGACAACGTTGCGGATGGCCTAAAGATATGATTATATGTTAGAACGTATGATTAGTAGAGCTCTAATAACTAATAGCGTATTTCTTTAATAAATGGAAGATAATGACCATTAAAATCAAATTTAATCCAATAAAACCTAACAATATGAGTAGTGGTTGTAATTTTATTTGTTCAAATATTGATGTTAAGAAATTACTTATCGGGGCTTTGGCAGTTTAGCTGTTTTTATGATTTTGGGTTTCTTTATCTAATTTGGCTCAATATTCAATTTTGTAATTTGGCAAAATTATTAATTTCTATTTATAATAAATTGGTTTGGCACAATCTATCCCTATAGTTATGGATTAATTATATTAAATGTCTTGTTTTATATTTAATAGAGATAAATCATTTGCTATCCATCCAACTATGAAATTCAAATATGTATTCTTAATCACAAATTATTAAAATCGTATTCATGAATTCATTTAATAGTTAGAAATTATAGTACTAATTTAAAAGGATAAAATACAAAATAAGCATGTGTCTAATAATAAATTAACTTATAATATTAAATTAATCTAGCTTTTGAAAAGATGTGGAGTTAGAAGTTTTAAATGGTGATAATATTTTTAAACATATAATATTATACTACTCCCTTCATTTCATAGTAGTGGAGTTATTTTGTCATTTTGGTACGGGTCCATAGTAATGAAGTCATTTCTTTTTAGTAAAAAGTCAACACATTTCCAAAATTAACAATTCTCATATAATGATATTGTTTATA
>NW_024598929.1:0-14718 GCF_004379255.2 Salvia splendens | reverse complement strand
CTGAAAGCTGGAAGGTGCTGGTCGCTGGACTGTTGTTTGAAGGTGCTCGGCTGCTGTCGGCGGCGGCGGCGGCGGGCAACAGTGGGTGGCAGATTGTTGGGCGACAGTAGAGATTAAAAGGTTGTGGAATTAGGGTTTAGAATTATTGGGGTTAGAATTATTTGGGTTAGAAATTATTGGGCTAGAATTATTTGGGTTAGTAGATTTATTGGGCCTATGCAAAATTAAATTAAAAAAATAAAAGCCCAATAAAAGTCAAAATTAGCACCAAAAAGTCAAAATTGGGCTAAAATACCGCTATTGGGATATGGTAGCGCTATAGCGCCACGACCGCCACGGGCTTAGCGGCCGCCACAGAAAAATGCTACGTATCGGTGTAGCGATAGCGTTTTCATTAAAAACTGATATGCTATAGCGCTATATCCCCGCTATAGCCGCTATTTGACAACATTGTGCCTATCATACATATATATTTAGGTTTTATTTATTCAATAAGAACAGAATCATTTTGCTTGTAAAATTCATGAAATGCATATTCTATTTCTGTATAAAACCCATAATTATCATATATGACAGAAATTTTAGAATAGTTTACCATAAAATGGAAAAAAACATCTGTTTTGGTGCCACAGGAAATCAAGAAGGACTAGGTCCAGAACTTTTTGAGACTTTAGTGAAGATGGCACCAAGCAAGGAAGAAGAGATAAAACTTAGAGAATATAATGGCGAGATCTCTAAACTAGGCACAGCGGAGCGATTCCTCAAGGCAATACTTGATATTCCATTTGCCTTTAAAAGAGTGGAGGCACTACTTTTTAAAGCAAACTTCAATACGGAAGTAAAGTATTTGAGGAAGTCTTTTCAAACCCTAGAGGTACTACCCATTAATCTGTTTAGTTTAACTTGCTGCTACAACAAGAGCTACATATATTTGTGCACCTGCTCACCTCAGTTACTTGTCAGCCACATAAATGGTCTTATATATAGTTTTTGATGCAATCAGGAAGCCAGTGAAGAACTGAAGAATAGTCGCCTATTTCTTAAACTACTTGAAGCTGTTCTACGGACAGGAAATCACATGAACGGTGGTACTAACCGTGGTGATGCAAAAGCTTTCAAATTGGACACTTTGCTGAAACTAGTGGACATAAAAGGAAAAGATGGTAAGACAACCTTACTTCACTTCGTTGTCCAAGAGGTTATCAGATCAGAAGGAACAGGTACCAATACAAGAAGTGAAAGTCAGCTGCAAAAAAGCAATCTAAAATTCAATGAAGAAGATTTCAAAAAGGAAGGATTGCAGGTTGTAGCAGGGTTAAGCAAAGAGCTTGGCAATGTAAAAAATGCAGCAGGGATGGACTCCGATGTTCTGAGCAGCTATGTAGCCAAGCTCGAACAGGGATTTCAGACAGTCAGGAAGGTCCTGAAGTACGAGAGTAATATTGCACAAGACAAGTTTTTCGACTCGATGAAAGTGTTTCTGGAAGAAGCTGATGATGAAATCTCCAGGGTTAAGGCTGAAGAGAGAAAAGCCTTGTCCTTGGTGAAAGAGGTAACACAGTATTTTCATGGAGATGATGCGAAAAGAGAAGCTCATCCCTTGAGGATTTTCATGGTCATACGAGATTTTCTCTCGATACTAGATAATGTGTGCAAAGATGTAGGGAGAATGCAAGACAAAGCTACGATGTGTTCAGGAAGATCATTCAGAATATCAGCAGCAGCGCCATTACCGGTGCTTAGCAGATACAACATGCAGAATGATAGAAGCTCCGACGATGATAGCATGTAATACTGCATAAGTCAAGAGATAATCAATATAACCAAGTATAGCAAGAATCAAACAGCCATATACTCACATTGGAATTAGACAGCTCTGAATGCATCAGCAGCAAAGTGGAATGCATACTGAAGATCTTTAGTAGCAAACAAAGGAGACATGTAAACAGCAGGTTTTGGATTCTGAATAAACACATGTTGATTCAACCAAGAGTAGTGAAACAAATCAACAATAGGAAAGAGGCTTGTATTTTTTGGTGCTTAGCCATTGATAATAATATTGTGCTTGTTTCGATTTATACATACCAAGATCATTTCAGTAAATTTCATCTTAATTTTTACAATTACACTCCAATTTCATCCCTACTCTACCTAACAACATTACAATCTATGATGAATGTATATGTATCACTGCATAAAACAGAGTAATCGCCTAAACTGCAGATTGAAGAGAAAAGAATTGCCAAAGCTGCAGCATTTATGATTACTTACCCAAATTGGGCTCTCACTACTTTTTGCCCATTCTTTCCCAAACATTTTTACCCCTTTTTATCGACACATTTCACTTAATTTTGGGCAACTTTCGCGGACTGCTTCTCCTAACTGTTGCAGAGTTTCGAGGTTTCACCTTCTTCTCATATTCCGTCAAAATAATAGCATTGCATTCTTCCAACTAGACTCCTCCAAATCATCGCCGGCGGAAGTGAATCAATCTCTGAGATAATAAAAACAGAACTAAATAAAGAGAAAACAATTATTGATATTTTTCTTTAAAATAGTTTTGACGTGGACAAAAGAAAAAAATTAATAAAAATAGTTGAATTAAAATATTATCAGTGAAAAACTACATTTATTTCACTATAAAAATAGATAAAATTTAATTTTAATGAATATACTAAAATAAAATAAAACTTTCAATTAATAATTAATTACTACGATAAGAGAGGTATATGTAATAAGCTGAAGTATTTTAGAATTATGGTCTAATTAAGCAAGATGGGTCATTGAAATAAAACTGGTAAATATTACTTAAGAGATGTTGCGAATATTAGTTCTGTACTTCTGTAGGAGTATTTTTAGAATGTCAATTGGGTCGGTTTAAGGATTTTAGATTAATTTGGGAATTAATTAAGTGCGGCCTAATAACATTGAAATTTTATCATGTTATAAATTTTCAATTATAATTTTAAATATTCAGGATTCAGACTAACCTATCGAGCTAATCGAGTTGCTAACGATAAAATTACCATATGATCAATACAAAATATTCATAAAAGGTAAAACAATTAATTATAAAAAATTACATATAAACTTAAACTCAAACATAAATAATTATTAATAGTATAAAAATACTGACATAATAATAATAATAATAATAATAATAATAATAATAATAATATAATAATAATAATAATAATAATAATAATAACAATGATGATGATAATTGGTAAAATTAATTTATAATGGATAATGAACTGAACATTGAATATAAAATTTAAAATGTTAAAATAAAACATAAATACATTCTGAAAAAAGTAAAAGCATATTTTCAATTAAAATTATTCTAAAAAGTATTGAAATTTTCAATTTATTTATATGTTAGTATTGTATTAAAATGATACAAACTAATAGATTAAATATAAAAAGAAAGATTATGCATACAATTATTTTTATTATAGAAATTATCATTGAAATGTCAAATCAGTTGTTAAACAATACGACAAAAATAGTACATTAGGTTCAACCCACTGGGACAGCGTATCAAGTTCCAGGTCAGCCTTATTTGAATTGCAGGTCAATTGCGTGTAGACTAATCAAATTGTAATTTTATTTGGTCAAAAATTTCTAACCTGAACCCTCTAAATTTATCGAGTATTAATTTTATTCAATTAGGTAATTACATGTAGCCATACTATTTGTAGTTTGTACCAAATAAATTGCTTTTTAATATATTTTATTCATTAGATATTCTTTCCATAAAATTTTGAAATAAGAGCACCCACAACCGTGCTCTTGCCAACGAGCATGGCTGTGGACCCGGCGCCACTATTCCTACATGCTCTTAGGCAAGAGCACAACATCCACAACTGTGCTCTTCCGCAAGGACCAGCACAATTCAATTTAAAATTCAATTAATTAAAAACATTTCCATAATATTAAAATTCATTAAAAAACCACAATAAATATTACAAATTTTAAATAAAACAAAAAGACATAATTAAAATCCTAAAAATTAAAAATTACATAATTAAAATCCTAAAAATTAAAAATTACATAATTAAACTCCTAAAAATTAAAAATTACATAATTAAACTCCTAAAAATTAAAAATTACATAATTAAAAGCTAAAAATACCCCCATGGAAGACTACTCATCCGGCGGCACTACCCCCCAATTGTTTTTGGAGGCCCAATATCATGGCCTCGTGCGATCGAAGTTGCGAGGGGGTCATAGTGGACCTATCGGCCATATTGAGTTGGGCCAAAAGGGTCCACAATGAGTTGGTGGGGGGTGGAGGTGGCGCATATGGAACGTGAACGGGAGTGGGAACGGGAGCATCGGCGGTTGGCCACCGCCTTCTTCCTTCCTTGCGGTCGGCGTTGGGAACCGCTCGGGCCGGCGTCGGGCTACCCAAGTTAGCTCCGGCGAGTTGGCTAGCCACTTCTTCGGAGCCGGCGTCGGATATGGATACAGACCTTGACCGTTTGGAGGAGCCGCTAGAGGAGGATGTTATGCCTCCCCTATACTTCGGGTGCGTCCGCGTCTCCTGCCAAACGTTGAGGTACTTGAACGGCTTGTAGTTCATGGATTGGTAGGTGCTCATCGAGGCAGTGATGATGTCGACCTCGCTCTAGCCGCTCCCCGCCGACCGCTCTTCCTGGAGGAAATAGCCATTGAACTTGTCAATTTCTTCGTTGGCTTGGTAGATGGCGTTGCGCACCATACTCTCGTTGCGCTCGACTGTTCCCGGCGGCCGGTTTTCATTGTACCGGCGAGCGATATGGCACCAAAAGTGATTGCCGGATTGGTTCGTGCCAACCACCGGATCTTCGGAGATTTCCAAGTACGCCGTGAACAATTTATCCATCCCCGCCGGAGTGTACGGTGTGCGGACACCGCGAGTAGGAGGAGTCGAAGTTTGGGAGGGGGCGGTCGACCTAGGCTCGGGTGTCCACCCGTATCGCCCTTCGGGGGGCATCTTGGTCGTCGATTGGGTATGGTCGGTAGCCACCCGGAACGCCCGAACTTTGGGTTTGAGGAGGGGCAGAATATTCCGTTTCCGGACTAGGAAACGGTTGTGAACCGAACCATTCGGGGTTCCAACCATGGGAGCTCGGGGGGTTATCGCCTTGGCCGGACATTGTTGAGAATGGAAGATGAGAGAATGAAGATGATAATGGATATGAGAGAATGAAGATGATAATGGATATGAGAGAATGAAGATGAGAATGGAAATGAGAGAATGGAAATAAGAATTGTGTAGTGTAGTGTGAATTTTTGGGTGTGAAAGTGAGGGTATTTATAGATGAAAATGTGTATTTTAGGGGGAAAAAATAAAAAAAAATTAAAAAGTGTAGAAAACGGTTAAAAATGGATATATTTTTTTTGGAAGTGGAAAAATATATATTTTTAATTTTTTTTATTAAAAACTGATTTTTAATAAAAAAAAAAATAAATTCAAAGGCAACGGCATACCGTTGCCCAATCGCGTGCCGCCACGTCACCTGCTCGCTGGCACGGACGTGCTCGATGCAGCGAGCAGCGCCGTGCCAGCGCGCACGGACGGATGGACGCCGTCCGTCCACCGTTGCAGATGCTCTAAAAGGAGTAGCTCAATTTTTCGTTTCCAATAATAAGATTCGAATGACGCCTTTTGGAAATTTCATGACTTCATTCTAATGTAGCGTTGGAAAGTTTATATATCCTCAATATCTTTAGCCCATACTATACAAATACAATTAATTTATTTTCTAACTAGTAGTACATAATTTCTCTCCCAAAATTTCTACAAAAGTCAAGAAACATTAAAAATTTAAAACACACACAAAAAAATGGATTCCGGAAGCTCACAGCCACGTGAAGAAGGCGACGGCTTCTGCTCTATTTCCGATTCCGACCGCCAATACATCGAAACGCTATTGCAAACCGAGCCCTCCGTTCAATCCCAAGCCGACGCCGATTCTGTCTTGACGGACGCCTGGTGGTTTGAATCCGAGCGCAAAGACATCATCAAGTGGATTCTTCGAGTCTGTTTCTCTCATTCTTGATCACTAATTTCCTCTTTTATGATTGAATTGAAAATTTGAAATCTTACTCTGTTGCAGAAACGGGTTGAATTTGAGTACACAGCGCACACCGCGTATCTATCAGCTCTCTACTTCGACCGTTTTCTGTTAAGAATTGAGATTTCTGTGAGTATGCACAAGTACATTAATCTTGTCTTTTTTTTTGCTTATAGCTGATTTTTTGAGGACAGGATGTGGAGCAGAGGGTGATGCTTCGGATTCTGTCGATAGCATGCTTGTCGTTGGCTGCGAAAACAGAGGAGATCGAGGCGATGCCGTTAGGGGAGCACGTCGGAGAGAGGCACTACTTATTTCACTTGAATTTGATCAAGAAAGTGGAACTGAAAGTGTTGGAGGAATTGGAATGGAGAATGCACATGGTCACTCCTTTTACCTTCTTCGACTATTTTGCCGCCGTATTTAGCGTTAAACGTAGTGATCATCGAGATTTGATCGGAAAAGCCAACGATCTTGTTTTATCGATAATGGAAGGTATTTGAAAATTTGAATTACTCACACTTTTTATTTAATTTATAATTTTTTTTGTGTTGATTGGTGTTTTTTGGTGCAGATATTGATGTGGCGAGGCATCGGGCGTCTGTGGTTGCAGCCGCGGCGGTTTTGGCAGCGCATGATGAGTGTCTAAGTAGAGAAGCATTGGGGAGCAAGATGGATGAAGTTCCTTTTTGGGGTGATGTTGAAAAAGTGAGTTTGTTATGTCAAATTATGAATAGTTGGTAATTTTATTGGTTGATTTATGTGATTTAATTGGTGTTTGTAGGAAAGTGCAGTGTCATGCTACAGCAGGATGCAAGGGATTATGGAGTTGGGGACACCAGAATCGGTTGTTGTTTTACATAATGTTGCAATTGCAGTTGATGATTCAGCAAGCACAAGCAGAGGGGTCAAAAGAAGACTTCACTTTGATTTTTAGAAGGCATCAATTGATGAATGAATGTTTAGGTGCTTCATTTTTGTTGTTACTCACTTACAATTTCCTTCAATTTTTGGATTGTTGCAATAATAAGTAAATTTGACTTAAGAGGGATTTACATAGTGAAAAAAAGCGTGAAGTGAACAGATAATCAATAGCAAGAATCAAGCAGTTATTATCGAATTGAATTTAAGGATTATTAAATGGTTAGTTATTATTGAATTGGGAAATATTATAGCATTCCGTTTATACAAATATACGGTTGTTTAATACATGTCATAGATGATATTCTAGTAAAACTTATGTCGTCCATAACCAAGAGAATTTTTTGTGAAAGTATATAGGTAATTTAATCAAGACATTGGAATATTATATATACTACATCGGTTCCTTAAAAATAGAAATTTTTAAAACGGCACGAGTTTTAATGCACAATTGGTAAAATAAAATAGAAGAATTGCTAAAGTAAGAGAAAGGAAAACAAACATGGGCAAAGTAAAAGAGACGAAGAGAAAAAGTATTGTTAGTTATTGACTTATTGTGATGTTTAATTCCTAAAATAGAAAAGTTTTTATTTTTAAATGATGAACTAAAATGAAAATAGTTTTTATTTTTAAAGGACAGGAAGTAGTAGCATTGCAGTATTCAATCAAAAGTATAATGAATATAGTCTATTTACATTTGCATAATATGCTTATCATTTGTGACAGTATCTAAGAAATTAATTATATGACACTTATTGTTGAATTCTGTTTCTATTAGATATACTCCATGACAGATAAATCTTACTTGTAAGTTCTCGAGTAACATCCATTTGCGAAAAGTCTCTTATTCGTCAACCATTACACTAGATTCCACATACATTCACTA
Organism: Salvia splendens; assembly: GCF_004379255.2. Taxonomy (NCBI): domain Eukaryota; kingdom Viridiplantae; phylum Streptophyta; class Magnoliopsida; order Lamiales; family Lamiaceae; genus Salvia; species Salvia splendens. The sequence goes on along the minus strand of NW_024598929.1, from coordinate 6,849 downwards.
ATTAAAATTTTATTTCCCCTCAAATTTTCAAAAAAAGGACTTCAGCTAATGACATTATTTTTCAGTTAACCTTTTGTTTTTCTTGTGTTAAAAGAAGTTCTTAAATTGTGTGTGATTAAAAGTCAGATTGCGGCTAAGCTAACTATATTATCACAATAATCTCATTCTGCCGAGCAAAAAAACTAGATTAAAAAAAACTCCAATTTCTGAATAATTTCGTTCATCAATATTGTAAGAATAATGAAGAGAGTGAAAGAAAAAGAGAAAACAGAGGTGGAATTTATTTTTTATTTCTTAAAATTAATTAAGTCAAAATGAAGTTATTTGATTGTCACATATTTTCTAATTTCCATTATACCAGTTTTGTTTTTCCGTTTCTGGAGAAATACTAGAAAAATCAAAGTTTATGTATCCATATTTTAAAAATAAAGTTTAAGGGAAAAATAAAAAAATATTAAAGCATATTAGTTTATGTAAATTTCGTTAATCAATATATAAAGCATATCGTAAGTTGTTTCACTGGTTTTCTATGGTTCTTTCCCGGGATCGTAATGAAGAGACAAGTTTTCTATGGTTCTTTCTTGGCTCACGGGTTCGTAATGAAGAGACAAGTTTTCTACAGTTTTTTCTAAGTTCATAATCGAGAGAGTAGAATGCAAGGGTCTACATATTATAAATAGAGTTTTTGGCATTAATATAAGGAGAGAAGCCTTAAAAATCATGAACTTTTCCAAAAAATTGGTATTTCCCATAAACTTTGAAAGTGGTGGGAAATACCATGAACTTTGATAGATGTACGAATTTTCCATGAAATGAATTTTCCGGCCAAATTTAAGTAACTAGCTCGCCGAATGTCCTACACATAACCTCCGTAAATAGGATAAATGCAGTGCTTTTAAAATAGCAAAACGTGATCGTTTGAATACTAACTACAATTATAATCATATTCCCCAAAATCAATGAACTTGGATGGAAAATTCATTTCATGGGAAATCCGCACATTTATTAAAGTTCATGGTATTTCCAACTGCTTTTAAAGTTTGTGGGAAATACCAAATTTTTGAAAAAATTAATGATTTTGAAGGCTATTCTCCCTTAATATGAATACAATAATTTTTTTTTGTCAATATCTCTTCTTTCTCTAAGTTCTCATCAACTAGGGTTTGCAGCTCCTATCCTAATACATCATCCAACACAGTCTTCCAGAATTTTTTCTCCTGTTTATGAATTTTACCAAGTAAGTTATGTTCTAGTTAACAATATTTTTGTTCTTTATTAAATTATGAAAAAAGGTCTTCTAAATCTCAATTCATCTCATTTCACTTATTTTCCGTTGTCTCGTTTAACTTGTCGACACGTGGCTTATCTTCTGTTGTTTCAATTAGAATTTATTCTTTTCTCTTGAGTCATTGTTTTGGTAGACGCTGCAAATTACAGTGTCTACTATGTCACAAAAACCTAGAATTATGTACTATGAAATTGCTAAACTATTACATAATGAAAAATAGGTTTTCCTAGAAAATTTGGGTGTTGCATTTTATTGATCAACGTTAGCACTTAGCAGGAGCTTTTGGAGCAACTATTGAATGCCCTTGGAAACTGAACTTTGCATGATCAACAGAGTCAATATCATAAACCAAAATCTGCATTTGATCGGGAGCTAGGCGGATAAATGAAGTGCACAATTCTATTATGGATCCTATCTCCAGTGGCGGATCCATGGACTTTTTGAGTTGAGGTGTGAATTTATTGATAAATAAATATATAAAATATTAAAAATAAAATAATATTCTCTCGGACCCAAAATAAGATTCACACTTTGCTATTTTGGCCCGTCCCACAATAAGAGTCACGTTTCATTTTTAGCATAAATGGTAAATAGGCCCCACATTCCACTCTCACTTCACTCACATTTTATTATAAAACCAATATAAAAAAGTGAGCCACATATTTCTCTAACTTTTCCAACTCACTTTCTGTACAAACTCGTGCCCACAATAAGAGTGACTCCTATTATGGAACGAAGGGAGTATTTTGAAAGTCACATATATTAAAATACAAAACAACACCTATATTATAGCATAATTAAACTAAAAATTTGTATTAAGTAAAAAATTACTCCCCCCGTCTGCCATTAGCAGTCTCATTTGATTTCGGCACGAGTTTTAAGAAATTTAAAGAAAAAGTGAGAGAGAAAAGATAATGAAATGTATGATCCATTTTTATGCATTAGTTTTATAATAAAATGTGAATGAAATGAGTTAGTGGAAAGTGAGATGTACCTACCATTTATAGTAAAATTGAACTCGGACTGCTAATAACGGACGGACTAAAATAGAAAACCGGGCGGACGAAGGGAGTACTAACTACTAATATAACTACAAAACAAAGTAAATCTAATATCTAAAATGGAAAATACGACGGCAAATTGAGTTCCCAAATTCATACCAAAGAATTAAAATATTAATTAAAATAAAATATTCTCTCCGTCCCACCAAAGATGTCATACTTGTAGGATGACATGGGACGGAGATCTAAACTAGAAACAATGAAAAATTGAATATTCATACTAAAGAATTAAAATGTAATGCTAAAATACAATTATATAATAACAGATATATATGTTTCGTTAATTAATCTTAATAAAAGGTTAAACATTATAATATTTTATTTACTCGTCCGCATGCTCCTAGCGCCTATCTTCAATAATGATTGGATATTAGCAGTGCTAGTAAAAACATTGCTTGAACAAAGTTGGTTGGTTAATTTGCCTTTTATATATTTTATTTTTGGTATTTTTTAATTTTGTATTATACTTTTATTTTAAGATATATAGATGGTTTTTAGTGTTATTTATTATCATTATTAAAAAAATTATAATATTTAATTGACTTTATGACACTTCGAAACATCTACAGTAAAAATAAAAGAGGAGAAGAATAAAAAGAGATACACTGGCAATAAGAATACTCACATGATTCATCCAATCTCTTGTTCTATTTATAGTTGGTGGATGAACTCATTATATTTTCTAAAGTTTTCTATAATAAGTGGAATATCTAGTTCAATAATTTCTAGATTTCTCTTACAATTGTCTAAATAGATATTTTTCTAAAGTTCTAAATATTTTTAAATAGCTAATGTAATATTACCTCCGTTCCATAAAAATATGGACACTTTTATTTTTGTTCATCCCATAAAAATATGTGCATTTCCATTTATGGAAAGTTATCCCAATTTATTACTCATATACATCAAGTTATTTACAACTTATACCACCATCAAAACAGTAATATTAATATCGATCTCACTATTCTGTAACAATACTTTAACTACCATTTTCCTCATCTCTTTTACTTTAACCAACTTTATCTTGATTTCTGTGTCATATCATATGCTCATATTTTTATGGAACGGGAAAGTATTCTCTATATCTAAAATAGTAATCCTTTCGTCCCGGTTAAGATTACACATTTCTTAGCCTACACGGAATTTTAGGAGATATTGGTTAATTGGTTTAATTGGAGAGAGAAAAAGAGGGTATAAGTATTAAAATAGAGGGAGAAAGAAAGATGATTATTTTAATAAGAGTGAGAAAAAGTGGTTGATTGTATTAATTGGAAAGAGAGAGTTTCTAAAAAAGGAAATGTGTCATCTTATTTAGAACAAAATAAAAAGAAAAATATGTCATTTTAGGTGTGACTATGGGAGTACTTAGGGACAAAAGGTGATTCGCTCACCCCAGGCGCCCCCATAACCCGGCCCGACATCGCTATGGAGGGGTTCAAACACGGTACCTCAGCGGCCCATTAGGTGGGAGGAACTTACACTGGTAACCAGCACACAAGGAGCCACCACAGTGGTGAAACTCCCACACTGCGGCTGCCAGCATTCGATCCTGTCTGCTTAGGGACTACCACCCAGGAACCAACTGAGTTAAGCCCGTGCGGGCGTGACTATGGGAGTACTTATTTACATAGAAAGTGGAGTACATTAGTTCCGGTTTTAATGCCCAACGATATCATCCAACGGATTCTCCAAGTCATATTTTCCCTACTTTTTATTAAACAACGAAAAAAGAAATTAAGATGAAATCTTGGAATGGAGAGTCCGTTGCAACACTCCTTCGGCTTCTTCAACAATGTTATCGACTCAATTAGCATTTATACTTACATGGATTAAAATATAAACAAGTCATGACTAAAAAACTAATTTCTAAATAATTTCACGTGAAAAAAGTAACTTTATTTTGTGTTATTTTGTGTGTAAGTGGAGAGAATAAAGTAAGAGGGGAATAAAGTAGAGATAAAGATGTTTCCATTTTTAGTAACGAGTCATTTTGATTGGAACAAATAAAAAAGAAAAGTGAGTCATTTTTAATGGAAGTAATAGAAACAAACCTTGAAAAGGTAGTGGTAGATTGACCAATAGATCATCCAACTTTACATCAGAAATCATCCTTTACACAAATGAACTATACAAAGACAAAATATATATATTCCTAAGCTGCTAAACAAAATTATTACATGTCAAGAGGCTAAGAAAACCAAAATGCTACTTCTAGTTGCAAAGTCTTGATGATTAGTGCATGGTTCCTTCTTCCTTGAAGAAGAGCAGCAGTTAATTACTCATAGGAATGAGTGTTTTCAAGATAACAGCAATGGGCATGCCTAAGAAGCCTATGAATATGCTTGCTTTCCATTGCTCCATTGTGAGAGGAGTGGTGTTTGCAAATGTCCTAGAAACTCCACAATTATGATCTGGAAAACGACCGTCAACCAACAACAGAGGCGAATACGTGGTTGTTAAGTATCCCTTGAAGCACGTTTATCTTCTCCATCTCTCGCGAGTTCAGCTCGTTGAACAGCTGCACAACCATTCAACGTCCAAGTAAATATGCATAATTACATTAATTTTAGCTACTTTGTTTTAGCATTGTTGAACAGAACTTACCTGGCAGAAGACAAAGGTGTTGAAGATGATGGTGTTGAGGATTAGGTCCGAGTTGGGGTAGTTTTCGATTTCGAAATAAGCCTTCCATATGCTTGAAGGAACCATATGACCACAAACTGGTAGACTGATTGGCCAAAGATGTTCCTCCACATCACATTGCTGATGAAGTTGCCACTCTTCCCACGGGGGCCTTCTCCATCAGCGCCTCGTTGGGAGGCTCCGTTGCTAGTGCAAGCGCCCCAGCGTGTCCATGATCATGTTCACCCATAGCAGCTGGACTGCAGTCAGTGGTGCACTCCCTAAAATGGTCACAATTTTGCATCAGTATATATGCGTATAAGTTAAATGAAATTGTACTTATATAAAGGCATGATTTGTTACCAGTCAAACAAGCTGAAGTGAAGTTTACAATGAGGGCAACAATGTTGACAGTCAGCTGAAACTGCACAAACTTTTGGATGTTTACATATACTGAACGACCCCATTTTGCTACTGTGACAATGGTCGAGAAATTGTCATCCAAAATTATAACATCAGCACTCTCTTTAGCCACCTAAATCCAATCAAAAATGGAAACTTTCTCAATTAAAAAACAAAATGGGAATTCTTATTCATGTACTAACATTGAAAGGGAAGTTAAATACTTCACCTCAGTTCAGCAATGCCCATTGCTAGTCCAATATCTGCTTCATGAAGCGGGGAGCATCGTTCGTCCATCACCGGTCACAGCCACAACCTCGTTGAACGTGTTTCTCAGTGCCTCACCAGCGTATGCTTATCCAGTGGCGAAGAACGAGCCATCACCTGGATCTTGGGGATCAAATTGGTGCAATTCCTTCAACTCTTCTCGCGAAAGTCGGGACCTTCTATCGCAATCCCATCATCTGTAAGAATCCCACACTCTCTAGCAATAGCCTTTGCAGTGTTGATGTTGTCTCCGGTGACCATCCGGACAGTGACACCAGCCGATCGACACAGAGCAACGGACTCCCTCACCCGGGCCGGACAGGGTCCTTGATCCCACAATGCCTATCAGAGTGAATCCAGAGGCAGGGATGGAATCCTGTTCGTCGAAGTCATCCTCGAGCTCCACGTACGCGAGGCATAGAGTTCGAAGAGCCTCGTTCGCAAACTGCTCAATAGTTTCCTTCAAATGATTGAAATATGCATTATCCAAATCCACCACCTCCCCTTCTGATTCAGCACACTGCTGCAGCAAGCCAGGATGATCTCCGAGGCCCCTTCGTGTGAGCTCGTAGGCCCCGGGAACCGCCACCACCACTCCCATCCTCTTCTTAGTCGAATTAAACGGCTCAACTTTCAATATCTTACACCCCTGCCTCTCCCCTTGAAAATCCCCCCGAGCGACAGCCCAAACTCGAGTATCGCAGCCTCAGTCGGAGTCCAAGAATCTCGCGCCTCTCTTCCTTGTTCACCACCACCTCCCCGCCCGCGTATTGGTGAAGATCGACTGCAAGAGCGTCCTCACCACCGACTGCGGGAGCTCAGAGCACAAAGCAGAGGCGTGCTCTGGCTTCGTGATCTCCTTCACATTCATACAAATGCAAGCCTTCACCACAGTCATGTGGTTCGTCGTGAGAGTTCCGTCTTGTCACTACAGATACTAGTCGCGGACCCCATGGTCTCACACGCAGCGAGATGGCGAACGAGCGCCTTATCGTTCATCATCTTTTTCATCGCGAAAGCAAGGCTAAGCGTCACAGCAAGGGGGAGCCCTTCAGGGACTGCAACAACGACGATGGTGACAGCTATAGCGAAATACTCGAGAAGCTCAAGCGCATCATCACCCGACCAAACCAAAACTAGTCCCATCTCCCCATTTCGAGCAACAAGCTTCTGAACAAGCACAGCAAAATGTAACAACCGCAAAAGCAA
>NW_024598928.1:0-46469 GCF_004379255.2 Salvia splendens | reverse complement strand
TGATTACTAACCTCTTCCATGATAGCTTCGGAAAGAAAGGAGTTTTTATGCATTTTCGACTCCACTGAATACTTCAACAGCGTGTGATGGCTACCTAGTTTCTCTAGGATCCATTTCCCTCGAAATGAATCAAAGTCTCCTTCGACCTGCTCAAATCTGATCTCTTGTTCAAAATGCTCACATAAATCAAGGATGACACGAGCATGGAGAACCATATACAACAGACCCTTGCATCCTTCCTGCAACGTTAGTCATTAGTTCATGTAAGAGAAAATTTAAATATCATTTTAATTCTGCAAAATTGATAATTTTGTTCTTGCTCCATTCAAGGATCATTATACCAAACAAAGAAATTTGTACCTGAAGAATGCGGACTTTATTGCTTTCTCGAGATAAGATCTTGCTTATAGCTAAATTAGGAACAAACCTGCAGTAGTTTCAGGAAAAAAAATATTTAAAAAACAATTAACGAAACAGATAACATCTGATATAGTGACAGAGCTCCATCGACATCTTGGTAAAGGTTCTATGCATTAGACCCCAAACAGTATATATAGAAATTTAGAGGCATGCATGAAAACAGCTTTCACATCAAATTTACACATTTTAAACCTATCAATATGAAAAAATATAGACGTTGGAGATCAACCTTGCTGAAAAAACAGATTTAAGACGTTAAAAATCTCAGTAAGCGGCACACAATCAGCGCCTAAATAACTTACTCGGGAAGTCTTTCATAAGCTGTGAGAATATTCCAGACTTCACGAACAGGAGCTTTTACTGTTATGCTGGCAATAACACATCTGTGAACGCCCCCATTTTCCTTCACCACAAAATGAACCAACCAAATATGAAACGACTTCCCCAAGAAGGGAAAGATATAGAGCAGAGTCGAGCAGTTACCAATAATCCATCAAATCTACGGAGATGAACTTCATCTACCAAGCACGGCCTGTCAAGCGGACAAGATTTGCCAAATATTCCCCAATTACAGGTCAACTCTCCAGTCGAAGGAGACAAAGGACCAAAAGCAGCTTTGACAAAGTTTTCCTTGACATCTTCGTCTTTGTTGTTCAATGCACTTGCAACTCAGTCTCCTCACCTCCAAGGTGAAGTGCTTGTGAAGGTAATGTGCTTAAAGAGACTACACTCTGGTTTCCTTCGAAGCTGCTTTCAGATCGGCATGCTAAAGCTAGGAGATTTACAGGAAGATCTGATCTGATAATCCTCTCCAGAAATATTGCTGGGAAGTTGAACCTAGGTATAACATTCACTTCATAGCCAAGGTAGCTGTTGGTGACCTACAAATATGAAGGATCAAGGCATGGAAATCATGGACAAAATTAGTAATGAGTCCACTTCACTTCCAGTACAACTTCTTATCAGCGAAACCAAAAGAATCAAATTAAGTTGAACTATCTTGGTGGCAATAAAAATAAAAGAACCGTATCATACCCTTTCTGAGACTTCACTGACCATTTGCCTTCAAATTTCTTGAAATCTCCATCAACCATAGAGAAGTGAAGCTCGCGGTTATTCTCCTGAATCACATCAAAGGTAAGATGGAAAAAACTGAAAAATGAAAAAAAAACCATCCAATTGTACTAACATACATTAACTAAAATAGTTGTGTAATACGAATGTCGACTGGGATTTGCAATATAAACATGCTACACCTCTCTTTTCAACAGTAACTTATTTCAGTTTTATCATGTTCACCACTGCTCTCAATTGATAGCCTATTCTTTCCAAGATATAATCTTCTTTGAACTAACCAACAGCCTAATCTATTTTGACTCAAGACTGAGACATCTCTTCTCCAATTACCATGTCTTCTTCCTCACAAAGTTACAACAAGCTAGTAAACCAAGAACAACGAAAAGTCGAAAAGCAGTTGTTCGAGTTAAAAGTGCGTACAGAGTTGATAAGTTCTCGAAGATCCAACACGACCCGGCTTCTATATGCCAATACAGAGCCCTCTGCAACCCTCTCTGCTCCAACCATATCCTCCCTGGATATGGACAAGGAATCCTCCCACTGAAATATGCATCAAAATGACACCATCACAATCCTAATCAAGCATAAGCTAAAAACCAAGGCACAAATCAACAAATTAGCTGCCGACTTCGACGTAGTCAATCTAATTCAACTACACCACAGTCGAAAATTTCCCCAATTTCTAACCTACCTAGGGATTCTCACTTCTCAAAAACTGGGAGATGGAAGAATTCTACCTTTTAACGAGATTGGGGATGAAATCAGCAAGCCTTTCGTAGTCAGTGAGAGCAGACCAAACCGATTCAACATCAGCATTAACTGGAATCTCACCTCTGATTCTGCGTTCCCTCCACGACAACACTTCCACTTCACACTTGACCTTCCGCTCTCCTAGAACCACCTCGGTTTCTCGATCTACTTCAGCTCCTTCTTCCTCTTCCTCTTCCTCCTCCTTGATTTTCTTCCGGTGCGACGAGATTGTTAGGGTTCCCATTGGAAGATTGAGAAGCGATCCTACAGTCCCATTTTGGCGTCTCTGCACTAGCGAATGAAGAGAAAGCGGCTACGCTGAGGTTGCCAATGCAGTTATACTTGCTGTGGCGATGCAATGCGGCGAAGTTTGGATTGTAGATTTTGTTGGAAGAGAAGCTTAAACAGTGTGATGAAGTGGTGATCATGGAGATGTATCTCTCTATCACTCTCTCTCTCATCACTCTCTCTCTCATGTCTTTCTCTCTCTATGCGTGTCTTCAAACAGTTCAACTGTCATTATAGTTGGTTTAGATTTTTTTTTTTTCCGTTTTTGTTTTTGTTGAGTAGTGATCTTGACCACCAGTATTTTGGTGTGGCAGAGAAGAATGAACGGCTGAGAATGAATGGTTGGATTTGCGATAGAATTAAGATCATGTTTTTCTCGAGTTTTTTTGTTTCATGGCCGAGTCATTTGGGGGAATGGGGATCGGGTACTCGGTCGAAGTCGATCGAGCTTGGCTCGATGCGTTGGGTTTGGTGTTGACGGTGTGTGACATGGTCTGTAGTGAATCCGGGCGAGTCAAGGTTGGTGACGATGGATGTAAATATAGTCGGCTTAGAGATCTTAAATACATCTTGTATGTTCAATATCTCGTATATCTCTTTTATTTGGTAATAATTATATTTTCTTAAATTTATGAAATGTCAAAGAATTCAATTAAGCATCTAATTTAATTATTAAAATCTTAAAATTACATAAATTCCATTATCAATACAATTTAGACACATAATCCTCACATGCTTTTATAAATATATATTAAATGTCTTGTTTACTTTTCTCCGATGAATCATACGAACAATACTAAATTAGGAAGTCATTACATACATTTGCTAAGATAACAAACACGGTTTAAAATAATGAAAAACAATTGCACAATATCTATAAATCTATGATTTACACATAATTAATTATAGATTAATTTTAATTTATAAATTAAAACATCGTATTATAAATACATAAGCAAAACACATATAACTAACATAAAACAACAAAAACGTTCATAATTAATTAAAAATCAATCATATAGGAAATCACGAACTAGTCTCTATGATAAATCATACGAGTTGAGGTATTATCATGTTGACATAATAATCACCGAACCTAATGTGCCAAAATTAAAAAAAAAAGCACGTATTAAGCTTAAATACGAACCCGATCTGCTACACCTGTATTCGATCATGTGTTGGCAATGTGCGCCATTTTGATTGGGCATAGAAAAACGACAAGAAAGCATACAGTTATGGGTAGGTCCGCCGTGTTTTTCGCGTAGGAAAGTCCCGCCACGTACTTTCTCTCTCCTCAATACTCAAAGCGACAGCTTCCTTCCTTCCTTCCTCATCAATCTTCCTTCCCTCCTTACTTTATTCATTCTTTAATATCGCCCAAGATCTCCCTCCCACCGCCGTAAATCTTGGTTTCTCCTCCCCTTCCTTCAATCTCGATCTCTCTTTTCCGTCCAATTCTTTATACGCAGGTGAATTCTCTCTCTCGAGATATGCGAACTTTTTTAATTTCATCGTTTTCTTTTTACGTTGCGATGATCCGCGGGTAACTATTGGAAATCATTGTTTCTGCTCGATTTAGAGATGTGCGCCGTGCAATTTGGTGGAATTTACTATGTTTGTTCATAATTAGCTGTCTGATCCATTGAATTGGATTGAGCGCGAGAATCTGGTCTTCAATTTTAGGGTTTGAATGAGTAGATTTACCATGTTTATGCATGTGATTATCTGAATATTGATTAAATACAAGTATAGCATTTTTGGTAATTGCTAGGTTTCTGGAAATAATGGTTGCCTCGTTTTGTGCTGTTTTTGGTCATTCTTTTAGGGGATGTTGATTTTGATGTGTCATTTGGTTTTGGTAGTTTCTGTAGGTAAGGACTTGTAGAATTTATTTTTCTACAGAAACTGTGGAGCTCCCTTTGGAATTTTGAAGAATAATGAAGTGTCATTCACAATGAATGAACTGAGTATTCCTCTTCTTCGGTTCCTTGCTAGTTCGAGTCTGGATTCTGGATATATCTTTGGATGGCTGATTACAGGGTCTTTTGGACTTTTAGCTATTGTTTATGCCTTCCTGAAATGGCAGAGATCGATGTCTCTTAATTGGCTTAAAGCTGCTTCCCGGGCAAAAAAGCAAGCGTGGAAGAATCTAAAAGTTCCCCTATCGCATCATACATGGGTGGAAGATGTTTCTTCTGGTAGCCTGCCATCCACATGCTGTGTGTGCCTAACTTCTCTAATCTACCCTCAGAATAAAGGAGCAAAACCTATATCAAGGTCGCCAATACATAGATGTCGTGTTTGTGGTGTGGCAGCTCATTTTCATTGTTCTCAGTTTGCAGCAAAAGATTGTAAATGTGTTGCACAAGCTGGTTATGGTAAAGTTCTGCACCACTGGTCAGAGAGATGGTTTAATCTTGACGACAATCCCGAGATGTCAGCCTTTTGTTTTTACTGTGATGAACCTTGTGCCATCCCTTTTATTGATGCATCTCCAGCTTGGTATTGCTTGTGGTGTCAACGGATTATACATGTTAAGTGCCAGGTGAAAATGTCCGAGGAATGTGGCGATGTTTGTGATCTAGGTGCCCACAGAAGAATCATTCTTTCTCCCCTATATGTCAAAGGTGTTGAAACAGAGACATTAAGTTCCATTACTGAAGAAATTATTGCTTCTACAGTCCATGGACAGGCCAGAAAAAAGAGGCATCGGAATAGGCATGGAAATCGGTTCACTAATGGTAAGCAACCAGAAAATCCAACTGCCCAAACAGCAGTTCTTACTGTCCTTAAGGGTCTTGTTGGAATCCAGACTTCTAGCAGTGAAGATGATAATGATCATTCTTTGAACGTTATCAAGGGTCTTAATAAGAAAAGCACAACGAAAGCATCAGTCAATAAGAAGAAATCAGTTGATGCTTGTCACAGATTAAAAAACTATACTATTCTGGATTTACCTTCAGATGCAAGACCCCTTCTGGTCTTCATTAATGCCAAAAGTGGAGCACGAAACGGGCCTCTCCTGCACAGAAGGTTGAACATGCTATTAAACCCTATACAGGTAGAAGTTTCATATTGTCATGACTTATAATTCTCCCATTCTCCTTTTTTAATATTAATATTTTTTAGTTATGAAGAATGGTAAGTTTGGCATTGTGTACACTGAAGTATTTCTATAAGAGTACCAAATTAGAACACATGATAAAATATTGCGAAAGAAAACTCGTGAGTAAGAAGGAAATGAACGAAAGTTTTAGTGAACGTGAAATTTAGATGGATTATTTTAGTCTAGTAACCTCACTCTAACTGAACTATACATGTGATTAGTACATCATCTTTGTATCTGCTACCTTCTCAGCAAGAATGTGTATGCCCAAGTCCATGAGTATGCCGCCTCTCTTGAAACTTTAGATTTTAGTAGGTGTATAGTGTATTTCAGTAATGTTTCAGAAAAGTTATCAAAGAGGATAAATTTTAAAGATCAAATTAGTCTTTTTAGGTATTGGTTTATTTAGCTCAACAAAATGAAGATTGAAATATAATTATTATAATGTAATTTGTGGAGTATTCAGTTATGAATCTGAAAATTATAATATATTGACTTTATAAGAACTGTTACTAATTTATTACGTAGTTAAAGTTTTCCTTTAGGATGTGGAGTTTAGAATTATAGACTTAATGTGAAAGGTTAAATTGTGCCTCTCACTATTTCAAAGTGCACTTTAATGTGTAGTTGGTTTCTTGGCTTATGATTGGTTGTTCTTTTCCAGGTAGTTGAACTCAGTTCTTCTCAAGGTCCAGAGGCTGGCTTAGAGCTGTTCAGAAATTTGCAATACTTCAGGGTTTTGGTTTGTGGTGGTGATGGAACAGTTGCTTGGGTCCTTGATGCAATAGAGAAGTACAATTATGAGTCACCTCCACCAGTTGCAGTTCTGCCTTTAGGAACTGGAAATGATTTGTCAAGGGTCCTGCACTGGGGTGGGGGGTTTTCTGTTGTCGAAGGACAAGGTACCTTAAGCACTTTCTTGACCGACGTTGAAAATGCGGCAGTGACAATGCTTGATCGCTGGAAAGTCAACATAACTGAAGAAAAGTCACCAAGTACCGTAAAATCAAAGTTCATGATGAATTACTTAGGTAATGTGCAATTATTTTCTTTTTAGTACTACTTCTTTTGGTTTGAGGTAGAAGAGCCTTCAGCATTTCTGTTATGGCAGATGCAAAGAGTAAATTGTTTTGACTTGTTTCTTTGCTGGGTCCAGATTCTTTTTAAGTTATCAAATGTTTTGTTTTATCTTGGGTTTTTGTTCTATCATTTAATTTGACTAATTTTGTGGTTCTTAATCTACAGGTATTGGATGTGATGCAAAGGTTGCATATGAGTTTCATACAGATAGGGAAGAAAATCCAGCAAAGTTTTACAGCCAGGCATGAAGTTTGTAACCTCTTGCCTACGTATATTTTGTTAAAATATGCACTGGCAACTTTATACAGACCTTGAATTAAGTTTCTCAAAGATGGCTAACGTACATTTTGGAACAGTTTTTAAATAAACTTAGGTATGCCAAAGAAGGTGCTAGGGATATGATGGGCAGAGCTTGTGCAGACTTGCCATGGCAAGTCTGGCTTGAAGTTGACGGGAAAGATATTGAGATACCAAAAGTAAAGCCATCTCCTTTTTATCAAATTCCTATTCTCGTGTGTTTGATATAATTTCTTATGTTCATTTCTCCACGTTCTCAAGAAATTTCTTATATTGATTTTTGTCCCCTCAGGATGCTGAGGGTTTAATTGTGCTGAACATTGGTAGCTATATGGGTGGAGTTGACCTTTGGCAAAATGATTATGAATACGATGACAATTTCAATCACCAGTACATGCATGACAAAACGCTTGAAGTTGTCTGTGTTACTGGATCATGGCACCTGGGAAAACTTCAGGTTTGAATGTTTACTTAATCGCACGTGTCTATTAACCTTAGTCTGAGTTTTATAGTTGATTGATTGTCGTCTAGTCATCACTTATCTCTGAAGTTATGTCATTTGTGATTATATCGGCATTGTACGTTAATGCATTAAATATGGTCTTAAATACTTGCTGAATGTGTGATATATATTTTGCATAAGATCAACTAACGCTTAATTTGTACTTGCAGGTTGGACTTTCACAGGCAACTAGGCTAGCACAAGGGAAACTTGTAAGGTTACATGTGTCCAGTCCTTTTCCTGTACAAATCGACGGGGAACCTTTTATTCAGCAACCTGGATGCTTAGAAATAACACATCATGGACAGGTATTTAATCCACTTTATCGAGAACTATTTGATGATCCTTTATCTGATTCTTGTGTGCAAAATGCGGACGTTATGAGTTCCTGCAACTACTCAACAGCTCCATATGCATATGATACAATATATAGACATGGATCGAGAAATATGATGTTCATATACTCTTAGCAATGCTATGATATACGTATACACAATATATTTGGATTTGAGTACGACGAAGTAGCTTCATTAGAACGCCAGATGTAGATGGTTGGAATTTCGTCCTCCATTTGAAGTATACAGAGGTCAACTGTGTAGCCTCGCAACTCTTATTATAATCCAAACTGTTATCATTTATAGAATGGTAAATATCTTCGCGAATAATGCTGCTAAGAGTGGATATTTGCACCTTGCAAACTTCGCCTGAAATTCGAGTCATGCTTTATGGTCTGTACGAGTCCTGCATATCTAGCACGAACACTGTTATTTTCTTTGAACTGAAAAGACTCAAAACTCCTTTGTCGTTAGGTGTTTATGCTTCGAAGAGCATCTGGGGTGGATGGACCTAGAGGTCATGCAGCTGCCATAATGACGGAGGTGTTGGTGGATGCAGAATGTAAGGGAGTTATAAACGCCTCGCAGAAGAAGTTACTTCTGCAAGAGATCGCCCTCCAGCTCTCTTGATCATTTTCTCACTGATCGATCCTTCACAATTTTGCCATCACGACAGTCAGACAGGTATAGCTGAAGAACATGGTTTTCGATTTCTTCTAATTCTTTGACAAAGTATAGTTCGAACTACAAGGAGCATGTAATATAGAAGTTTTGTTCGAGGTTAACCCTTTCTTATAGGAGATGTTTTGTTTTTTATCCCCTTAGGATTTGTCGAAGCAATGTTTGTTTTTCTTCGACTTGAAATGTATTTCTGATGTACTAGAGTATTATGATAGTCAATAGTATACAAATCGATTTCAAACATACAATATTAATAATCCATTTGTACTTTTTCGAAACAAAAATCGATCTCGATTATGGGTTTACATTCTTGCATATTTGTTTGAGTTGCATCTCTAAAATGCTAAAAGAAATTCAGGCAGAGTATTCAATAGGATGATCTCCTTGTTTTCATCTCCTTTTAGTGAGATCATTCTTATTGGTAAACTTCATTGTTTTGAATTTTGAAGTGTGGTGTAAACAATGAAGACAACATGTCAATTTAAATTATGGAATTGAAGAATCAAAAGGATACGAGATCTACACGATTCATAAAGATCTATTAAGTCATAATTTTATACTCCTAAATCATGATATACCAAAAATCCAGGCTTAAGTTCCTAAGCGTTGATGTTGTGAGTTTGAATTTGGCAATCCCGTTATTTGTTTGAGAGATGCGTCTTTAATATGCGCCAAAAAAATCTTCGAATCACTTACTCCATCCGTTCTACCATAAGCTAGACGTTTCTTTTTAAGCACTCCTTTTGCGAATAAAATATGTGGAGAAATTTTTGTTAGAATTATTAACAATATTAACTACGCAACTTCATATAGATTAAAATAATACTCCAAAATACTTAATGGGCCTACAATTTGGGCTTCACATTTATATTTTAAAGCCCAAAGCCTTAGGCCCAATAATATTATACTACTCCACATGACTGTATATTTTATTTACTATGTTTACACACTGATAGGCTTCAATTGAAATCAATTTTCCCGCGAATTCACAACCAAATTCAGCTAACGCTCCCTCCGCCACCGCACCGCCGTTCCTCGCCGGAATTCGAGTCCCTCAGCTGCATTTCAGTTTTGGAACTGTGTAAACTCAGAAATGTGTAGATTTTAGCCGTATAAACCTTTGAAAAATCTGTAGATTATGCTGTGATGATTCTGGGTAATAGAGGCGTAGGGTTTGAACTTTTGATTCGAATTGGAAAGTCAAAGCTGTGTTGAATGCCTCGTAGTCTGTAACAAGTGATTAATTTTTATGTAAAAGTATTCATAGGGATTTAAAGTCGAGAACTTAAAATGAAACCAGCAAATCCATTAATGGCAAAGAAAATAGAACGATCATGATGATTGATGACTAGAGTGTGAAGAAATAGAAATACCACCTTATGTTTCTGTGGGCGTGTAAACGGTAATTTTCTCCCAAATTTGCAGAGCATTTCTCCTATTTTTAAAGAGCAATCTCTCTCTAAAAAGTTGCAGAGCAATCTCGTCTACTCAATTCAGGTGTGCGTCGATTTTTACTGATTTTATTTTCTTAGTTTAGACGGCGTCGCTTCCTTGTAATTTCTCTTTCACGGATTTCCTCTTAAACTGAGACTGATTGAGACTTTCCGTTCTTATTTCTCAGGCAGGTGGCGTTCTCCTTAATACCTAAATCAGGTAAGCTGTAGAATTTGCAAGTTTCAGTTTCATTCTCCATTTCTTCCCTTGATTGCTGAATTTATGATTTTCTCCTAGCTTTCAATCATCACATTTTAGATGGTTTCCTCACTTTTATATAATTGTTGGAGAATTGAGCGATTTCTTGGAGAAGTATTCAATTAATTATTGGGGAATTGTTGAATTAATTGTTGTGTTGGTGTAATTGCTGGAGAATTGAAGGATTTCTTCTAGCTTTTGAGCTTTCAGTTCAATGTGTGACTTTGGGGAGAATTTTGATTGCTTTGTTCATTGTATTCAAATTGCCTTATTCTCTGTACTTGTTTTTGCTTGCTTTTCGAATATTGCAAAGATTTACGTCGTTTTTTGGGGTGATCATCGCCTGAAATTTTGTCGCTTAGGGCTGGAAAATGAGAATGATGATAAGAATAAAGTGTGAAAATGAAAAGGTCAAGATAAATCCATTTTGCTAAGTAGGATTTGAAAAAGCCATGTGTAATTAGTACGGTAGAAATGACAATCAATCTATTGAAAACGTTTTACTGATTTGTTAGCAATCTCTCTACTTATCATTTTCTTGTATTAACAACAAATCACTATTGTTCTAACGACCATCTATATATTATATCATCATCAATCAATCACTAGTACATTAATTAACAACTTATCTTTAGTTAATATTTTACTAATCACTTTGCTGATTGCTTACTAGTATATGTTATTAATGTCTACTATCAATTAGTAGCATCAACTATCAATTATACCAAATAAACGAAATTTGAGATCGTACTTTATAATTAATAGGCCTCTTTGTCATTTATTTTAGAGGGAACATCTTTTTTAGTACATCAACTATCCTAAATGAGCAAATTTGGTCAGTAACATTTCATAATATCTTTTGAGGTCCATCAACAATAAGTTAATATCAATTCAAGTACTTTTTTGTTATTTCCAATATTTTCATGATCAAAGTACCTTAGAGCATCCGCAGCGGTGGCGGTTGGCGCCACCGCCGTCCGTGCCAGCGGCAAGGCGAAGGACCGCCACCGCTGCAACCGCGCCGCTGGCACGGCGCTGCTCGATGTATCGAGCACGTCCGTGCCAGCGGACGCACACGTGGCGGTCTCCCATTCGCCAACGGCATAGCCGTTGGTTTCAAACATTTTTTATTTTATTTTTTTAAAAATCGGATTTTTATTAAAAAAATCGATAAAAAAAAAAAAAAAAAAATTCACTTCCCCAAAAAATTATATCCGTTTATAACCGTTTTTCCCCACTTTTTAATTTTTTTTTTATTTTTTTACCCCAAAAATACACACTTTCATCTATAAATACCCCCAATTTCACTCCAAAAAATTCACACTTTCACTACACAATTCTCATCATCAATCTCTCATATCCATTTTCATCTTCCTCTCACACCCTACAACACCACTATGTCCGGTAACGACGACAACCCAAGCGGCTCTCACGGTTGGAACCCCGAATGGTTCGGTTCGCAACCGTTTCATAGTCCGGAAACGGAATATTCGGCCCCTCCTCTCACCCAAGATTCGGGCGTTCCGAGTGGCTACCGGCCATACCCAATCGACGATCAAGGTGCCACCTATATGTTCGCACCCTATGTTCCACCTCCACCCCCGAACAACTCGTTGTGGGCCCTTTTGGCCCAACTCAATATGGCCGATAGGTCAACTATGACCCCCACGCAACTTCAAACGCACGAGTCCATGATATTGGGTCTCCAAAAACAATTGGGGTTGGTGCCGCCGGATGCGTAGTCTTCCTCGGGTTATATTAGCCAATAATTATGTAATTTTTAATTTTTAGTATTTTAATTATGTAATTTTTAATTTTAGGATTTTAATTATGTCTTTTTATTTTATTTGTAATTTGTTATTTTATTGTGGTTTTTTTAATGAATTTTAGTATTATGAAAATGTTTTTGTGTAATTGAATTTTATATTAATTGTGCTCGTCCTTGCGGAAGAGCACAGTTGTGGGTGTTGTGCTCTTGCCAGAGAGCAGGCATGAATAGTACCGCCCGGGCCCACAACCGTGCCGCTGGCAAGAGCACGGTTGTGGATGCTCTTAAGGCCATGAAGGGCAATTCAATCTATTTACCCTCTCATTTTCATTAAAGTATGTAATTTATTTTTCTTTCTTTATTCATCAATTTTCTTCTTTTTGAAAACTTAAGTTAATCATAATATATACTGCATTGAAATAAAAATTTAATAAAGTAGAAAAAATATGATTCGTGAATAGTCAAGGGAATAGATATGAGAACTATGAACAATTTTCATGATGTTGTCTTAAATGGCATAATGATAATATTAAGACACAACATTGTGATATTAAACAATTGATAGCAACTATTAATTTTTATTTGATTAAACAATCATAGATTTAAATTAATCACATATTCAACTAAGGAATGCCATTGTCTTTTTTATTAAATTGATTATTGATAATTTCAACTAATTTTTTTAGACTACAATTACTACATAAGAATAGATAAAATAAAACTTAGCTCTTTGAATTATTTAAGATTTTGTGTATGTTAATGAATTTTAATTTATTTTTAATTGCCAATTTTATATTGCACTTAAAAATAACATATTCTTCTATGTATAGCTTTAAGATTGAAAAATTAATATTCCATCTAAAAAATTGAACTACTTTTATATACAAATATTGTATGTATAATGTTTATATATATTTATAGCTAAGTTATTTCACTATTAACATTAAATACTATAGTACAATGATTTAAAATATTACAAATAAGTAAACTAAACGTAAATAATTAATAGCAATAGAATATTAATATCATTAAGATATTTTTATTTTGAAATTAAAATTAGAGGGAACATCTTTTTTGGTACATCAATTATCCCAAATTATATACTTTAATGAAAATAAGAGGGTAAATAGATTGAATTGTCCTTGTTGCCTTAAGGGTACTTTGGTCATGAAAATATTGAAAATAGCCAAAAAGTACTTGAATTGATATTAACTTATAGTTAATGGACCTCGAAAGATATTATGAAATGTTACAGACCAAATTTACTCATTTAGGATAGTTGATGTACTAAAAAAGATGTTCCCTCTTTATTTTAATAAGTCTATACTTAATAAAAAATTGTACTCGTACTACACTATAAACCCTTCAAAATATATATATATATTTACGCTATACACTAATTATTCTAACCCACTTATTTAACTTTGCAAATTAAAATTAATTTTCCCTTTTTATCATATTTTGGAAAAAAGTATTTATTTCAATATTAAATTGGTATAAGAATAGAATAAAAGAAACAGCAAAACTCATCTTCTCTAGGACAGCCGACCACCACCGTGCCGCCTCTGACCGAGCCGACGCCACATCATCCAAATCCAGTCTCCGCCCAGCCCCACACGAATTCCCTGGCTAGTGGAAATTGAGAATCTGCATTATCAGGTGCAAATTTCATGTCTTTAAGTTGAATTTGTTGCGTAATGTGTTCTAGCTTCTTTTAAGCGAAGTTCGTGATTTCTAGACCTAATCTCCGAAGGAAATTTCGAATCTTTTTCTTCGACAGGGTTGCTGCGATTAATCTCTCTCTTAATTATCTCTTAAGTTATTCTGGCCATGGAGTTGTACCGCAATTACGAAATAGCTCGAGTAGCGGAGTTCGTTTGTAGTGGTGGCTTCACTAGAGTAGCTCTGCAGGTAGCAATACACTGACACCTCTCATATTTATACACGTTGAGTGTGTGTGTTTTTTCTCAAATTGTTCTGTTTGATGAGTTTTTTCATGTGTTGTTTTGAATTGTTGTTTTATGTTTGCTTGGGTGATAAAAGTTCCCGGATGAGCTACTCAAGGATTCTATGAAGGTGGTTAAAGCTCTGCGCCAGGAGCTCGATTCATCAGTGAAGTTGTATGTAATGGCTGACACTACTTATGGAAGCTGCTGTGTCGATGAAGTTGGGGCCGCACATGTTGGTGCTGAATGCGTCATTCATTATGGCCATACTTGCCTCAGCTCGTTAGTAACGTTTTGATGCCAAGTCATGTTTTTTTTTTACTTAATTGCAGCAGTAAGAGTGTTGTGTGTTTGTGCTTGCTATGCCCAAAAATTACTCTGGGATTCGATTTTCATGATTTGTCATTTGGTAGTCACGGGATGTTTATATGACTGGTTCTGTATATATAAATAACTTAGTGTTAGCCAGTGAAATGATTTTGCATTTCAAATTTCAGCTCTGTACCTACTATGCTCAGTGATATTTCGACATTAATGACTTTAACTTGCTATTTCCGCGGTAATTTGGGCTAAGAAGTTTCTTACATTAGAAGTTGTGAACGTTAAGCTATAATTTGATCAGTCCTATGATTGATTGAGGTTGCAAGTTGGTTGCTTTATCCTTATGCTTCTGATATGCAAACTTGTCTGGGAAATATTGTGTTAGTATGAGGTTTTCTTTTAAGTTAGTTATGTAATTTGTGATCTCCATGTTCTTCTTTTCAGGACATCAACTATTCCTGTGTTATTCATTTTTTATAAAACTTATGTAATTTGTGATCGCCATGTTCTTCTTCTTCTCAGGACATCAACTATTCCTGCGTTATTCATTTTTGATAAAGCTTCGATCAGTCCATCAGATTGTGCAAGGAGTTTGCTTGATCATGGCCTGAAAAGTGGCAAGCCCATTTTGGTACGTTAGTGATGCCTCACCATTTGGTTTTCTGCATGACTGCATCTACAGTGTGTTAGAGTGGCTAAAACGTGGAATTAAAAATAGAAAGTGTTAAGTGACTCCTGTCCCATCCCTAGAAACTCTAGATTCTCTGCTCATTATTTGACCATTTCAATAATATTAGAGACAAGTAGACAACATATATATCTGATTATTAAACCCTGTTGTACTATAAGTTTATAACATCATATAAAAGTGTTATATCAATTCTTCGGTATCTTATTTGATCTGTTCTGACTACACAGCATATAATTGCTAGCTTGGTCATAGTCTTGCTGATAGCTAGTTTATATGTGCCCAATGAGTCAGAAGTTCACGAAGGCATAATGTATAATTTTTACTAATCTACGTTGCATGGATATCGATTTTTGATCTGTTGCTTATGCTAACTAGGTTCTAAGTGGACTGGAGTATGCACATGCAATACCAGAAATTAAAAAAATGGTGGCGCCTGATGTTTCAAGCATATCTGAATCGACATCCATGTTAGAACTCCTTTATGCTGATGTATGCTGTTCAGTAGTTACCCCATCTGAGACCTGTACATCTGCAAACCAAATTGGAGCTGGTAGCCAAGTTGTACAAGAATGCCCTGCTGATGAATCTGTCCAAAGTTATAATATAGGAGGTTTGAGCTGGAAGATTCCTCAAGGACAGAAAATGGAGGATTATTTGGTTTTCTGGATTGGCTCAGACGGTCCAGCATGTGCAAATGTTGTATTGACTTTCAATAACTGCGAAATCGGTAATAATCCTTATTAGCTTGTTCACCATCTCGATAAGGAAAAAGTATCATGAACTCTGCACCATGCAACATTACCGTGTTTTTCCTGTCAAATTAGTCAGGAAAATTATATTCATAGTGGTTGGAGTAATGAAGTTTTCGTTTAGGAGACCTCAGTTAGTAGATGATCCAGGAACATCTTTTTCTTCTTGCTCGAATTGATAATTGGGACCATTACGGTCTTGCCAATGCCTTTATCTGCTTTCCATACTATATCATGTTGTGGTATTGTTCCCAAACTGATGTTTTACTTTGTTTTTAGTCAGATATGATGCAACAGAAGGTGGCTTGGTGACTGATGTATCTCAATCAAAAAAAATCCTTCGGCGTAGGTATTATCTGGTTGAGAAAGCGAAGGATGCCAACATGATTGGAATATTGGTTGGAACACTTGGAGCAGGTATAGTGTATTGTGTGCAGACATTCATGCGCTTTCCTTGTCCTAAAGTAACTGTTTTTCCTTGACACATAACTCAGATTTGAGTTACTCTTGTATAAGTGTCCATGATGTCTTTTAGATGCCATAGTCAATATCCTTCTGTCAGGATTACATTACTATACGTTTATTATGTCTTGCATCTTGTTTTGCTTCCTATATCTTGATCTAGTGCATGATTCATTCCAAAAAGCTAAAGCATTCCCCTGCAACTGTTATTTCAGCTGGTTATCTACATATGATTCATCAAATGCGGGATTTGATAACACAAGCTGGAAAAAAGTCTTATACTTTTGTAATGGGCAGACCAAATCCTGCAAAATTGGCCAATTTTCCTGAGGTAAACCTCGTTTGTGCATGCTGACATTATTGCTTATTTCCGTACCTTGTAGTGGTAATGCTGATATGCCATTTTCACCTTGCAGTGTGACGTCTTCATTAATATCTCTTGTGCACAAACAGCTCTGTTGGATAGTAAGGAGTTCTTAGCTCCTATAATTACTCCGTTTGAAGCCATACTTGCTTTTGACAGGTATCAATTCACTGCAACTTACTGATTTTTGATCGCTTCATTATTAACTATTTTTAGTTGAAATGTTTGTTATGTCATATTCATTGGTTGGTTTTCTATCATTCTTACCTCTCTGGGTAAGCTAATCTATATACGAAGCTTTAGTAGTTCATAAATTTTAACCATGGAGTACTCTATTAGGTAACCTGTCCTACCTAAGTCCAGATAAAGAAACAAAGGGATGCATTATGGAAATAATTAGGATATCGGGTTTCCATCTCGAAGTATCGCATTTTCATTTCTAATTTTAATAAATTGCTGTAATATCCTGTGATGCTTCATGAAAGAACTTCATGCTAGTTAAAAATCAGAAAAAAACAAGTGATTCTATGAATGCAGTGTTCATATCTAAGAATGCACCGATCAGTTTCATGTCCTATTCATTGACATTCTATGGGTGATTACACACGTTTTATTTTTAATTTCCAGGGGAAGTCAATGGACCGGAGCGTACGTAATGGAATTCAGAGATTTGATAGCTTCAACTCCGGTAGAAAGGGAACAATCTAAGGAAGCACGGTTTTCTTTCATCCAGGGTGGTTATGTTGAAGATTTGGATCAGCAAGGTGCCTATTCTTTTACTTCTTTTCAACTTACTTGTCTCTGATGAGGTTAAGGTCGTAATAATGGAGCCAACCAAAATTTTTTCGCCAAATAAATAGAACGTGTGAGTGGTAATTGCAAACATACTGCCTGATGCTTTGACACAATCATATACATGAAAACGTAGAGATGACTTTAGGGGTTTAAAAAGAAGGGCTGAGCTGGCTTAGAGTAACGTAATTATGCTTCGAGGGATGCTTAATTCTAGCTTGAGGTAAAGCCGACTGAGTTCGAGCTATAAAATGAGAACTTGAGTTGATATCAAAGTCAATCATCTATGTCAAGCTTCCAATTGGAACTTGAATTCGGAAACTTAAAAGCTCGATTATTCCTTGGTCGAGTTTCCTTGTATCTGGATTTCCCAGCCATTTAAGTCCGCAGTCTGATGGATTTTACCTAATGTTTGTTGAGAAGATGATGATGAGGTAGAGAAGGATGAAATCCTTTCTCTGGTGAATGTCACGGAGAAAGCTTTGCAAGTGCGAGATGAAGAATCCCGGTCAGTCATGAAGAATACGGCCAAGTCAGGGGCTGAATATTTTGCCAGCAGGTCATATCACGGTCTAGATATAAACAGCACGGATTCGCTCCCGGGGAAATTTTTGGCTGGGAGAAGTGGTAAGGCTTCGGGATACAAGGACGAGAAGGCAGAGATATCTCGATCCTAATATGTATTTCAAGTGAAAAATGCTATGCTGGTTTTTTTTACCATAGGACAGGTAAAGCTCATCTGCTCGATAGATATTAGTGTTGCTCGATAGGTAAGCTCCCCATATCGCTAGGAGGGCCTAATTTCCCTTCGGGTCAGCCTAGACCTCGGGCCGCCCCCCTATCTGCAGTTTTGTTGAAGAAGTTGTGTACCGATGTCTTTTTTAGATTTTTTTTGAACTTTTGTTGTGAAATTCCAATTTTAGCTGAGCCTTGCATTAGATTTGGTAGCCTTCCATCCTCCATTTCAGCTCAACATGATCAAATCAACCAAGAAAAGGCAATATTTCAAGTTTTTATATTTCCTGGTAAATGAACATATTGTTTAACCATTTCAAACATAGGTAGTAGTAAATTATACTATCTACACAAAATCTGTGAGCTATTATATTTCATCTAAGAACCAAAACGGTAGTAATCAAAAGCAAACACATCAAACAGAAATGAACAGAACCTAAAACTTGAGTCCCGAATGGATGGCGACGACACCTCCCACAAGGTTTTCATACTCGACCTTTTGAAAACCAGCTTCTTCGATCATTGTCGCAAATCTCTCCTGCAGTTGCAGACAATGAGAATTTTCCAGCAATTCTCGATCAGGAAAGTATTAACTATCATTAACACAACAATGAAAAAGTAAAAAACAATGAAATAAGGCTGTTACAATGCCTGAAGAAATTCGGCGGGTTTTCTGAATCTGTAAAAGCACTTTACCTGTTTGGGGAAGCGGCGGATACTCTCTACCAGATACTGATAAGATTCCCGATCACCTGCAACCAGCTCTCCCACTTTCGGGATGACTGCAAATGAGTAATAATCATATCTGAAAGACGAACATTGATCAGTAACTATGAGAGGATATAGATCAGAGGCCAAAATCTTGCCTAAACAGTAGAATAGTGCATCTATAATTCACATCCATTTATTTAAAATATGTGAGAAAGAATCATCGAGTTCAGTTGCCTTGACCAATAAA
The DNA here is from genome assembly GCF_004379255.2 of Salvia splendens. Lineage (NCBI taxonomy): Eukaryota > Viridiplantae > Streptophyta > Magnoliopsida > Lamiales > Lamiaceae > Salvia > Salvia splendens. The sequence continues at coordinate 27,455 of NW_024598928.1, read as the reverse complement.
TTCACGATAAGACTAGTGATTATCAATGAAATGCCACCTATGATTCAAGATACAATCTCACCGAACCATCTACCATTTACCGTCAAAGGGGTGCAATCATAGGTTGCTATATCTGGGTATAAGAGACGAAGAGTTTGACTCCACATAAAGATTACATTGATGTTTAAGTGTAATTCCATGGTAATGACTATGGCAATGCTACATAGCATATAGCAAACAGCATGAACTGAATATAGGTTGTATCATAGGGTATATCGGTAACACTTACAAATCTTTGAAAATTGGAAGTTCCACATGGCTGAGTTCGAGACAAAGAAATCTCCCCCCTGGTTTAAGCACCCTTCGAAGTGCAATAAGCACAGGTTAGAATGTCCAAACTAGCTTCAATCATGTAGAAAAATAAAAAAGGGAACTCAAGTTTATGATATCCAAAGTATTACATGTAAAATGTCAAAAGGATTTCTCAAATTGCAATCAGAATATAAAATGATATCCTTAAAGAATCATATACTAAACAAATAGTCAATAATAAGAAATGAAGTGAAGGGAAAATGCAGTATAATGTTGTAAACAAAAACATATAAAAGAAAGGAAGGCCAATATAGAATCGGAATGTAACCTGTAAGCTTCTGCAAGAGCTTTTTCTATATGTGTTACATTCCTTATTCCAAATGCAATTGTGTAACCATCCATTGTAGCATCACCAAATGTTAATTTTTCCGCATCTCCTTCAACCCAAACGAGAGATTTATTGTCTCCCAACCCTGACAGTGATACAGGAAAACACTCCATTAAGAGCATGAATCAGAATTGATATTTTGAGAAACACTATGTGTGGGATATCGGAATATGAGATTTCATTTTGCGTAAGTGGAGTACAGAAAATAAAGTATCGCCATACCTCTGTCTCCGGCCCTCTTTCTGCCCACACGTAACATATTGGGGTTAATATCACAGACAAAAATTTGAGTTTCTCCAAGGAGATTATCATCATGACCATCTCTTACAGCCCTATGAGCAACACTATGGATACTGTCGAAGATTCTGAAAGCAACATCCCCTGTGAAATTACAGAGTCTCGTTACCTAAGCAGATGATAATAGACCAAACAGGCCTAACTATCAAAAGAATGATACCCATGAAATTGCGTTCCCCTACACTAAAATGAAATCAGAAAAGAGATAGCGAGAAAGCATATCAATTTATAAGGTGAAGAGTTAAATAGCTTTTGAGTTTTGACATTGACTAAATGGCTCCAAGGTATGCACTGGTATTCTTCCTTTTAAGTGTAAATACATGACCTATATCGATAATACATGTAGAAGAAAACATTTTATTAGTAAAAAACTACCATCTAGGGAGAAATCATTGATTCCTGATTGTCATAGTCCTTTTTACGGTACCTCAAATAGACCAGAACGAACGAAAAATATTACAATGAACTCTTTGACAGTAGAATGTGCAAGCTTTGGCAGCAAAATCTATCAATCAGATAATATTGGGAACTAGAAATGATAGAGGAAAGAAATGAAAAAGAACAATCTAACAATAACAGATATGACTCGAATTTTACTGCCCCGCTCTTATGGCATATACATACGTTTTGGATGGAATTTCATAAACTGAACTCACACTCATCAAACTCAATTCCATACTTATAGATCACCTGTGCCACCAGCCACATCAAGATGCTTCATTCCCGGGAACGGATTCAGCTTCGAAACCAACCTACACAAATTCGAAAACAGATAAACAACACATGAAAATCACCTCATGATCCAATCCAGCTCAGGAAATGGAAAATCAAGTAAGCAAATAAATGAAAAACCAACCTTTCTTTCCACAATCTATGCAGCCCACCACTCATTAAATCATTCATCACATCATAACTCGAAGCTACACTTGTAAACACTTTTCCAACCATCTGGCTCTTCTCATCCTCCCTAACTTCCTTAAATCCTAAAGCAGAAGGGGAAAGGCACAATCAAAGATTGTAATTTTGACGTAATTCTAAAATAATAAGAGTTGATTTGCACATAATCACACGTTTTTTTATCATATTATAATCATATAACAATAAAGTAAAATGACAAATTTCGCAAAAAAGGGGTAAAACTTAGAGGGATAGGAAGACTTGCCGAAGCTAGTAGCATGAGAGTGCAAATAAGAGCACAAACGCGAATCATTCCGCCTCAAGCCCCGGTAAATCGATCTCATCGCCATAGCTACAGTAGTTAACGGTGATTGCTCAACTGAATTCCAAAATGTTCGAATTAACAATCTGAGCTCAAGCAAGCCAAATCTCATAAAAGACAATTTTTGCCACTTTCCTCGATCCAAAAAATTTGTATTTCTTTTGTGAGTTTTTAAATTTTATCTCAATTAAAAATCTCTAATTTTTAATAATACTATCAATTATATATTTCATTTTTACAATTTTCAAATTTATCCCAATCTTTTTAAAATCGTATCAAGTTCGTTCATTGGACCTCAATCCAACAGTGAGATCGTGAATACAGAAGATGATCTATTTTTTTCAAAAATAAGTTGTGTACAAAAATACTAAGTAATTAATTTTATCTATATGAAACAATTATCTAAAATCAATTAATTAGATTAGTAGAAATTATGAAATTTTGATGAATTCTAGGATGTCTTGCGACTTTAATAATAGGCCGTAAAAATTAAGAATTTTAATATTTTTTTTCAATTTTCACGAAACACGTGTGAGGCTAAATAAATCATGATTTTTCAAGCAATTTATTGTAATTATACATTGAAAATCCTAATATACTACTATAATTGATACAATTAACAAAGATCGAGCATAAAACCGTCCTATAATGAGTCAATGACTATTGTCTCGTTGCTAATATAAGCATTTTAAATTTGAATTTATTTATCCATTCTTTACAAATTCGACGGACACAATGTTTTGATAAAAAAGAAATCCTCACATCACATAGAAGGAATAGTAGTACAAAAACATACAATAGTAGATAGAAATGGGCATGTTACAAAAATATGCCCATATTATAACTGGCCACTTCTTATGAAATTACTCCAAGAAGTCCATATTTTCATTGTGTGATTACGTTTTTTTCCATGTTATAAATATGGAAAAAAAATTAAAACAATTTATGGAGAACAAAATTGCCTAAGGGCCTAACCATGATGTAAGTGTAAATAATATGGTCGTTCCAATCTTTAAAGAAATTATTGACTTCACAATATATGATGACCTAAAAAGCTTACTCCTTTAGATAATCACAGCAAGCTTCTCTCTCTCTGGTAAATGATTCATCCCTTTTTTAAGAGGATTGCTTCACAGAACAAGCAACGGCGAGTGCCCAATGCCTTAGTTTTGTTTTCACACCTGCGTCATATGAAATTAATTTTAATTGTTTGTTTTATATTGCAATTCTAATTAAAAGTTGATTTTGCTACTCAATTAAAAATGATGCTTATGAACTATTCATTTTCTTGATTTTCCATGAAAACGAGTCTCATTTTTTTCGACATAAATGTGAAATTGAAAAATTTTCCACGAAAATGAGATAATGAAATGAATGACCTAGTTATAGTTTTATGAAAGTAGTTAAAATGAAATGATAATGATAATGATGCTTTTATTGGTGGAGGCCTGAATTGCCAAAATGGATTTTTATTAGTGGATGGATGGATGAAGAAATTTTAAGATTAATTGTATGTAAAATCATAAAATTTGGTCAAATTCTAGTTTATCACACACTTTTTAAAATTTAAATAATAAATTACAAAGTTTCAAAAATTCTTAATTGTTCCACAATGATTTTTTAGTGACTAAGTGTAGTAAAATTTCAATGATGTTGATGAATAGTGACATAAGCATGTATTAATATGACAACATGGACTATACGACTTCGTTAATAAAATTTTAATGATGTTGATGAATAGTGACATCAGCTTTATTAGTCTTGCATAGCACCAAGTATTTATCCTCCCACTAAAGAGAGTGTGAAGTCAATATTGCTCCATTAAACTTATTCTCCAAATTTAGGAACCACATGGCTTGTTCCTTCGAACAAGCCACATGTTCCAACTTCGTTGTTAGAATAAACAGACCTAAAACGTTGTCCAGAGTCCACTTGAACAATATGCTCTAACGTCCAACACCTTATGCCTCAACTCGCAAGCGCTCGACTCATATCGCGATATTATCTTAAAGTTAATTACCAATTTCGATAAATCCTATTATACACTATTCATATTAATCAATTTTATTAAATTTATAAGATCGCTAATCAGTGAGAAAGTCAATTTATTTATGCTAATTGATTTTGTTTGCTTGAAACACCTTATGAAATGTTTACAATTTTATAAGACGATTAGTTATACTATGACCCAAAAGAGCTTCACAAAAATTTGACTCAAGAGGCTTAAATTGGATTTTAATATGTGGGCCCTTGCCCGGCCTTAAATGCGCCGCCAATCAGGCCTTATAATTGATAAATGGGCCACAGTTAGGCCCAGACTTCTCGGCCTAGCATTTACACGTTCTCTATTTTCTTAATTTATAATTGCATAAACTAAGAAATGATCCATCCTCAGTTTTTTACTTTTTAAGTGAATCTGGATTTGATTTGTAAATTTCTAAACGGATTCAGTTTGTATTTTTAAGTGAATCTGGATTTGATTTGTAAATTTCTAAATGGATTCAAAATTTCAAATAGCTAGACATTATTGTGAATGAAAATTATGGCTAGGGGCAATTAATAGAGTAACTCATTAAGATATTAGAAACTAGTAGTAGTACTAGTAGTTTGTAAGAAATCAAATAATCAATAGTTTGCAAGAAATCGCTGCCACCGAATAAAATTTATCGTTCTTATTAATAAAAATTTTATATTTTGTTTTAGAAATTACTATTATTCTAATAAACAAATTTTTTTCTTATAAATAATTTTTTTTCTTATAAATAAAAGTTACTCCTACTAATTTTCGAATGAAAGTATACTCCATAAAAGTAAATTTTTTATAAATAAAGGGTATTAATTTAATAAATAAAAGTTATGTTATTTTTGATAAAAAGTTATTGGCTTAGTTAAAAAAATTTATTTTAATAAATAAAAATATTGTTATATTGGAGTATTAAATAACAACTAGCATTATTCTAATTAATACTTCACCAATCTCTTAAAAATAGCAAGTACATCATTTTGTCTGTCCTTTAAATTATGCAATTCTTATTTAGGAAACTTTTGAACAACATATCATTCCTATATACTACTACATCATTTTATTTAAAACTTATTCCATAAAAATATTAACAATTTAATATTTTATGAACTCATTATCCACTAGCCCTACATAAATAAAAAACAAGTAACAATTTGGATAACACTATTCTCTTACTTTTGTTTTTCTCTTACTTTATTAATTGGTTATTAAAACTCATATTGTTGTTATTTTAATGGAGGGATGGAGTAATAATTATCAAGTCTTGACCAACTAAGTTTACTGAGAATGCATTGGCATGCATGTGAATGCTGAGCCAATTGGAATCATGAGAAAAGCGTTTGAACGCATATAATTGAATTGGAACATTACAATTTTAATGGATGAAAATATCGTATGAGTGAAAATCGTGTTAGAAACAATTTTACAGTTGGGTTGGCCGTTGGGGAGACCCAACATTGAATGAGTTCGTATCCATTTCTGCCATTCAGGTGTGCTATTGATTTTGACAACACAATAGTAGTAGTAGTACTGATTTTTATTATTAAAAAAAGACTACAAGTCTACTTGGAATTTTCTTAGAAAGTTCGGTAATCGGTACTATTCCATCCGTCCCTTACATTTTGTTACTATATTTGGATAAAGTAAGTGGAATATGAGTCTTATGACAAATTTTTTTAGAACGGAGGGAGTACTTGTGTACTTAGCCAGTCAGTTTTTCTGTCCAATCTCGCTACTCTTTGCACTTTCAATTCAAGGGGAATTCTGCTTCATCAAGGTTTCATCATCTTCTCATTTTTTCCATTTCAGTTACAATTATTTAAACAAATTTAGCCAATTATCATTCTTTCTTCGTTTTCTATGTGCATTACTTAGAAGGATTCTAACAAGTTGGCAACATTTTATTTCATCTCAGAATCATATTTTATCTTGAGTATGTGAATTTGCGTAATAGGTACCTATTGTAACTGAGACATTCTTTGACAATTAAGTATTTCGATTTTTAGTAAATAATGCTCTATTAAAGTTGCTATTTTATGTTTGTAAATATTCTTCCTAATGTCTCCTTCCATGGCAAAAAAACTAGTAGAAGAGATGGAAAGCTTTGAGATAGAACAAAGCTATGAAGAAGATGAGCGTGTGGCTGCAGAGAAGCACATGGATCCTGGATTGTATCTTGCAGCCATAAATGGCGATCTTTATCCCTTCAAAAGAATTCTCAATGGAATTTCAACAAGAGATCCCAAAGATGATATTTTGTCTAGCTTAAACCCTGTTGGAAACACATTTCTTCATGTAGCAGCCAAACATGGAAAGCAAGATATAGTGAAATCCATAGCCACCGCAAAACCATCACTTGTCTTGGCAAAGAATTTCAATGGAGAGACTGTGTTGCATCTCGCAGCAAAACACGGAGATGAACTAATGGTAAAAGCCCTTCTGGAAATTCTCTCTCATAATGAGACAGAGAAGCATGATCTGCTAATGGCAGAGAATGAGATGGGAAACACAGCCTTGGATCAAGCATTGATCAGTGGTAGGGAATCAATTGCTAGTTATTTGATCCAGCAAGATTATGAGCTATCATATCACCTAAACAAGCATGGAGAATCTGCCCTTTATTTGGCAGCTAAAGCTGGTTTTGTAGAGTGTGTCTCTTCTATTCTTGCACAGTGCACAGATGAGAACCGCCTAAATCTGCTTTTCAAGAATAAATCTCCCTTTCAAGCAGCAATTGAGAGGAATAACATAGGTATTCAATAATGATTTGATTCCCTATTTGCTTGGTAGTTAGATTGGTTGCTTATACTTTCTATTAATTTTTTTCGGCATTAGTTGTTTTAGAAGCAATAATCAACGCTAAGCCGGGATTAATCCAAATGAGAGACAATGAAGGAAGAAATCCTCTTCATTTTGCTGCATCTTTGGGTCACCTAAAAGGTGCACATTACCTGCTACAAAACTATCATTTCAATGCAACTAGAAGAGACAAAAGAGGTGGACTACCTATTCATTTGGCAGCACTTGAAGGCCATGCTGACATCATCCGCATTTTGCTTAACAATTTCCCTGAAGCAGATGCGCTGCTCGATATGTCTGGTTGTAATATTCTACATATTGCTGCTCAGAGTGGAAGATATAATGTGTTCCATTTTATTCTGAAGAATCCGAAATTCAAATCGCTCATAAACATGAAAGATAAATTCGGAAACACGCCCCTACATACCGCCTGCAACAATTATCATCCTAAGATAGTCAGTACCTTAACCAGGGACAAGAGGGTCGACATTTCAGCAGTCAACAACAAGGGAATGACAGCTCTTGATGTTTCTTATGCAAATAATTCAGATAATATTCCACTTAGGCAGGTATGTATGTTGAGTTAGTTACCATGTTTAGTTTAGTAAATGTCATTTTTTGTTATGATTAATTTGCAAATAAATTGTAATATATGATCTCTTTGTGTGGTTTCAGCGTTTGACCTGGGCTGCACTAAAAGCTGCATCTGTTCCTCAACATTTCTCCAACAGAGAAGATTCAGCTGCTAAAACGGCAAATGCCCACGCGAATGGAAGAGTAAACACTCTCTTGGTTGTGGCAACTCTTGTCGCCACAGTAACTTTTGCAGCTGGTTTCACCATGCCCGGTGGCTACAGCTCTGAAAACGGCACTGATTTGGGCATGGCGACGATGTGGAGACACACGGTATTCCACATTTTTGTTATATGCGACACTATAGCCATGTATACTACTTCATTCGTCGTTGTCACAGCTCTCATCTGGGCTAAGTTAGGTGATAACACTTTAGTCCTCATTGCCCTCGACCTTGTGGCACCTTTGCTCGGGTTTGCTCTGATCATGATGTCCATGGCTTTCACAGCTGGAGTTGTCACAGTTGTTACCAAACTTAGGTGGCTCCAAATTGCTTTGTTTGCCATGGGCGTGGTGGGTATATCTTTCATCGCCTTATTGCTTATACTTCTGCTTCCTTTGTGTGCATCACTCACTTCAAGGTGTCGGATGCTACGATATCTTTCTTACTACCCATTTCACTTGCTCGTACTCCTTAGCTACTTTACAGAGAAATCACTGAAATCTGAAGCACCGCCTATTCCACATTGTGACACCTCTGGTGTTTGAAGATCCATTGCCGTCTGACTATTATTTCAATGTGATGTCTTGCTATTATGATGGATGATTGATGGTGGTATTTCTATGTGAAATTAAAATTTTAAGCCTTGCATGTGTTGGTGTTGCTGATTTTTATTCTTGTGGTGTTTTGTAGGATTGTTTGGTGTGAGGATTCCACTTTGATTCAGATAATTGTGCTAGAAAACTTTATGTTCTTATATAGCTGTTTTGGAAATTAAAGAGTTTGAATCTTAGTTGTCATTTTTTAAAAATTGATTAGAATTTATTCCACTTACAAATTTGACTCTTGATCCCTTTGATCCCTTCTACACTAGGTAAAAATTCTATTTTTGTTCTTGCATACTAATAGAATTCCATTTTAATGAAGGGCTTTAGTTTAATTCCGACTCAGGGAGTGACGCATAATTGTTATGCGTCTTTATTAATGAAACGTATTACAGTTATGCGTCTTTGGACAATGATGAAATCTTATGCGTCTTTGTGTAATGACGCACAAACATTTGACATTTTCTAATGACACACAACTCTTATGCTTCTTCACTTAATGGCGCACAATGCGTCTTTGTAGAATAACGCATAACAGTTATGCGTCTTCTAGTCGGGTTTTAAGGGGGCAGAACGCTCACAACAACAGAAGCAGCAGAGCATTCAGCAGCGGCGATTTTCAACTGTTTCCGACCGTTTTCCGACGGATTTCAACCGTTTCCAAACATATTTCGGTAATTGTCCTTCAATTTGGCTACATTCATCCTTTATTGCTTAATTTGTGCATGTTTTCGCTAATTTAGCAAATTAAGGTTTATGATGAAATTGATAAATTTACGGTCGTTTTTTGTTGTTTTATTGCCTATTTGTGTGTTTCACATGTATATAATTCAATGGGTAGAAGTAAGTGATTCAATTTTTGTAATTGCGCCCCTTTTTACTAAGATAAAATTTGAATCTTGATTATGTTTTCAAATTGGAATATAGCTTGCTGTTTTTCAATTGAAGTTGCAATTTAAGTTGGATTGTTGAGTTTTTATGATAAAAATTGAATCTTGGTTATGTTTTACAATATTTTTCAAAAAACTTTTGGGTGAATGTTTCGAAGCAGATGGCATCTTCAAGTTCCGAAGAACCGTTATGTTATGGACATGAGGATCCCTCATTACACTTTCATCAAAACGAACACATTTTAGCCTCATTGTTGACAAATGGCACATCAAATGTTTTTAGAGTTCGTCGGACAGAAAGTAAGGTTTGGGCAATGCAAATACATGAAAATGTGAAGTATTGGCTTGATGTATGGGGTTTCAAAGGCGTGTTGGAATGTGAAAGGCCGATGAGGATGGACATGAGACACACTGTTTCCACCTACCAGTTGGAGAAGTTACCGTAACCTTACAGGATGACCAAAGCCTGTGGGGTTTGAGAGCAGACGGTCGTGTTTTCACTGGCCGTGACTACCCTAACGGATATGAAGATTGGCCCAGCAAGTGTCGAGATGTGTTGGGATTGATACCTGACGGAGAAACAGAAACGTAGCAGAGCGATTTGTTAATGACATCTCTTATCCACCAAACGACGATACCTTTGGGTGATGGGCTGCATGATTATGCATACATCCAAAGGGCACGTATACATGCCTTGATCTTGTTAGGGGATTATTATACCGGACACCACAGGGTGCAAGGTCCCCTTTATGTGGTTAAATGCCTTTGACCATCCGGAAGAAGTGTCTACTATCAGTTGGGGTAGTGTTGCTTTAGCATTTCTATATCATTATTTATGTGAGGCTTCTGTAGGCAGGCAGAAAAGAGATGTGAGTGGACCTATGGTTCTTTTGCAGTTATGGGCGTGGGAAAGAATGCCCACATTGAGACCATCCTCGCACGAGATGGTTCATAACCAATACTCATATGTGGTAGTTGAACTACTCTACCAGCCCAATACAAACTCACAAATACTTGCATGATATCTGCATCAAAAATATTTTAAAAAAACAACAATTAGGGACATTTTTCCTACAAGCCCTAATTTAATAAATTGGGTAAAACTAACAAATGAAAGCAAAATAAACATGAATAATGATGAATGTAGCTAAATTGAAGAACAATTACCGGAACTTATGGAGAAAACGTTGGAAATCGATAGAAATCGCCGAACATCACACGAAATCGCATACACCCGAGAGAGGAATTGAAAGTGTATTCTGCTTATGTGCGCTGCTTCTGCCTTCTGCCTTCTGTTAAAACCCGACGGAAAGACACATAAGGGTTATGCGTCATTACACCAAGACACATAAGGGTACGTCTTTAAAAACGCATAATGGTTGTGCGTCATTACGTAGAGACGCATGATGGTTATGCGTTTTATTAATAAAGACGCATGATGGTCAGGCCTCACTCCCTAAGTCGGAATAAAACTAAACTCCTTCATGAAAATGGAATTCTATTAGCGGCTTAGAACAAAAATAGAAAGAGCTCTCTACACGAGGGTGTCCATAGCGGAAGAGCCACACCACATCTACAAAAAACTTGTCTAGCCTAATAATAGCTGCCCCATAGTCATAAATCTTATTATCTAAACAATTATAGTTATATTTTAATTGGAATAGAATAAATTAATTGGAAAAAAATAAATAGAATGGAATGAAAAAAATGAATTAGGAATAAATATTTTATAGATAAAAGTTATAAAAAAAATCAAAAGAATGGTGCCCGCCGGGGCTGCTAGATCCCGACGTGCAATAGGAGCGGCTCCTTATGTGTTATTAGTTTATTAAGTGTTGGGGATCGGTGTGCACGTCCGAACTCCCCATAAGTATGATATTGTCCGCTTTGGGCAAAGCCCTCACGGTTTTGCTCTTGGGGAACTTCCCAAAAGGCCTCATACTAATGGAGTTGGGGTAGCATATTTATATGCTTGCAACTCTTGTCCATTCTCCAATGTGGGATATGGTTTGCTTTACCACAATCCTCCCCTCAAACCAAAACCACCAGACCAAGACCACATGTCCAACCCATGTTGCAGGTCACCACATGTAATCTTGGTCGAGCTCACGCAGAGACATTGGAGAACTTGCAAGTGCACTCCACCGAACCCCGAGCCACACAGGCCCAGCCCTGAACTAGGGCACTGATACCACTGTTGGGGATCGGTCTGCACACCCGAAGTCCACATTAGTATGATATTGTCCACTTTGAGCAAAACCCTCACGGTTTTGCTCTTGGGGAACTTTCCAAAAAGCCTTATATTAATGGAGTTGGGGTAGCCCATTTATATGCTTGCAACTCTTGTCCATTATCCAATATGGGGTATGTTAAATATTTATGATGGACCTTATTTGGGTTGTTTATTATTTACTAGCCTATTTGGGCTAAGCCCAAATTTACATCCCTCTACCACCAGATGTTGCCATATGTCCTCTTCACCCGGATCTTAGATTGGAGCCGTTGGATTGTGGATTGTGGATTGTGTTTGTTATGTGAGAGGCAAGCCTTTCCTTTCTCTTATTATTCTAGAATACTTTGTCTCTCTCTACTCACTCACTTTTGTGAATTCTCTCTTCTCTCTCTACACTCTCTCATTCTCCAGCGGTTATCACGGTTTCTTTGAGTGATATATCAGTAGCTTTGCTGGTTTAAGCAACTACTTCGGTTGCTGGTGTGTGCGTGAGATCTAGGGTTTTGGGGTATAAGGGAATCGGTGTGAGGCTGTGTTATGAGGTTATAGATCCGGTGTGAAGGAGTGGTTTGGTGTTCGTATCTGCGGTGTGAGGTGAATCACTTGTGGATTCAATGTTGCTCCCTTGGATCTGGTTTCTGGAGAATAGATTTGTTCTATAGGCGGGTAGCTGAGCCATCGCCAAGATCTATTCTATTTCCTTGTTTCCTGTTTTCTTGTTTTGGTTATTTTAGTGTAATTGGATTAACTTGATTGATCAATATTGCCATAATGAGACATCATATAAGTTGGAAGTGCGGAGTGCACGCTTGTTTGAATTCATTATGGTTAGACGGGGGTTCAGGGGCAGCGCCCCCCCGAGTAGCGGGGTCCAAGGGGCAGAGCCCCTGGCTGGGGTCGAGCTGTGTAGGAAATTCATCCGGAAATATAATTTTCGGATAATTGAAGGACTAAATTACAATTTTCGAAACCCGCCAAAAACTGTTAAAAACAGTTGTGAAAACGAAGAGACGCGACGTTTCATTTTCAGCCTCTTCATATTGATCATTTTCTGGTTCAAAGAAGGATCGAAAAATCAACATACGAATCTTATGAAAACCTGAATTGTATCCGATCAAATATTGGTAGAACCACCAAATTGATTTGATCTGAAAGTGTTTCACGCATTTCAGGACATCCGATTTATTCACGTTTCAATAAATTCATTAACAAAGATCAAATAAATTTGGTGAAGATGTCGAACTAGGAAACGACGAATGAAGCAACGAAAGGTTTTGCGAAGTTGGACAAGTTTGCTGGCCATGATTTCAAACGATGGCAAAAGAAGATGCATTTTATGTTGGCGAATTTGAAGGTCGTGTATGTTCTGAGTACTCCCATGCCCGAGGCTGTTGAGAATGAAACTCTGGAACAAACGAGGAGGCGGATGAAGTGGGAGAACGAAGACTACATATGTCGTGGTCACATCTTAAACCGTATGTCTGATTCCGTATTTGATGTGTATCAAAACGTAGAGTCTGCTAAAGAATTGTGGGATTCCCTCGAAGCCAAATATATGGCAGAAGATGCCTCTAGCAAGTAATTTCTTGTTGGGAATTTTATTAACTATAAAATGGTGGATTCGAGGTCTGTCTACGAATTATTGAGGATATTGGGACAGTTTTCCCAATATGATATTGAAAATGGATGAATCCATTTGTGTTTCTAGTATTATCGATAAACTGTCACCCTCCTGGAAGGATTTTAAAAATAATCTGAAACATAAGAAGGAGGAGTTGAATCTGGCCAAACTTGGAAGTGACTTCCAAATCGAACAGTCCATACGTTATATTGAAAAAGGCTCTGTTGGTAATGGAAAACAATCAGGTTCATTTTCTGTACCTAATGATCATTCTGTTGAGAATTATTATGCATCAATAATTTCTGAAGCACTCTATGTGCAGGATGATGATCTTTCGTGATGGGTTGATTCGGGTGCAACATGTCATGTGTGCAAGGATCGTCAATGGTTCAAAGATTTCAAACCAATTGAAGATGGATCTTCATTGAAGATGGGCAATGTTGCAACTGAACCAATCAAATGAATAGGAACTGTTAGCCTAGTGTTTACTTCTGGAAACTCTTTAGTTTTAAAGAATGTTGTGTATGTACCTGGTATTCGTAAAAACTTAGTGTCTGGTATTGTATTAAATAATTGTGGCTATAAACAAGATTCTGAGCTATCATATCACCTTAACAACCATGGGGAATCTGCCATTTATCTGGTAGCTAAAGCTGGTCTCGTGGAACGCGTCTCTTCGTTTCTGGAGAAGTGCATGGACGAGAGCCGCCTGAATCTGCTTTTCGAGAGTAATTTTTTCATTGAATCAGAATATATGAGGGATGTGAAGAAGGGGAATAAATCTCACCGTCAAGCAGTTATTGAGAAGAAGGAGAATAAATCTCCCATTAAAGCAGCAATTGAGAGGAAGGACATAGGTATGTATTCAATAATAATGATTCCATTCCATGTTTGCTTGGTAACCCGAACTTGATTAGATTGGTTGCTTATACTTTTGGTTTTTTTTTTCCGTCAGCTGTTTTAAAAGCCATAATCAACGCGAATCCAAGTAAGAGACAGTGAATGAAGAAATCCTCTTCATATTGCTGCATGTTTGGGTCACCTAGAAGCAACACGTTATCTTCTATCTGAATATGCTCTCAATGCAGCTCGAAGAGACAGAACAGGTAAACTACCTATCAGCACTTGAAGGCCATGTTGATGTCATTAGGTTTTTGCTTCAAGAATTCCCCCAAGCAGAGGAGCTGCTTGACATGGCTGGTCGTAATATTCTACATATTGCTGTTCACAAAGGAAGATATAATGTGGTCAATTTTGTTCTCAAGGATCCAAATCTCAACTCCCTCATAAACATGAAAGATGTATCCGGAGACACGCCCCTGCATATCGCCAGCAAGGATAATCATCCCAAGATAGTCAGTACCTTAACCTGAGACAAGAGGGTTGACATTAAGGCAGTTAACAACAAGGAAATGACGGCTCTTGATGTTACGTATGATAAAAGGACATATCATCCTTCTTTTACAACGGTATGTATGTACAGTTAGTTAACTATCTTACAACGTGCTTACTTTGATGAAAAACAGTGGAATACATATATTTTCACATGTTCAGAAAATTTCCCTTTTCCCCCATCTTTTTCTTATTCCTCAGTTTCTTATGATATATTTGCAATAACACAATCCTAATATATCGTATCTAGTTATCTATGTTGGTATGTACTTTCAATTATTCCAGATTATGGCACTATATAGTACCTAGTTATTTATGTTGGTATGTACTTTAATCTACTAATAGTGATGTAAAACACTTCTTGTGTTAGAAGATAAATTGTTGTCTTACTATTGATTTATATTATGTGGTATTTATGTGTGGAATTAGAATATTAAGCATTGCTTGTGTGTTGGTGTTGCTGATTTTGATTCTTGTAGGTATTTTGTAGGATTGGTTGGTATGAGCATTTCACATTGTTTGATTGAGATAATGGTGCTGGAAACTTTGTACATTTTAGAAGCAGTTTTGGAAAGAGTTCAAATCTTAATTTTCATTTATTTTATCGGAATTGGTTGGAATTTATTCCACTTATAAAATGATTGTTGATCCTTTCTGCGCAACGTTGACTTGATAAGTAGCTTCCATAGGAATTGGAAAACCATGCATGTTAGAAAACTAATACAGTAAGTAGTTTCATGGTCCTACTAAATGACTTTAAATGTAGTTGTCTCTTCATACACATTTCTAAATTCCACTAGAAATGTGTATGAATTGTGGCATCGACTGTGGATTGCCAACATTAGGTATGCATGCAGTATATTGCAAAATATGATTATATTTATGAAAGAAAAAACGTAACTGATTGCGCATACGAAGAAGTCGGTTCTAGTTTGGTTTCACAAGCAAACCCCAAAATCAAGGTGTCATCTCAATTTTGAGGGTTGACATGACAAGATTTTATCAAAGAAGTGTGGTCACTACCAAAAGATTCCAACATTGAATTTTAATGTCATTTTGTTGTTAGATTAATGTAATTTAAAATTATTTTATTTGAATTTTACTTTTACAAATAATGAAATTAAAAATATTATAAATGAAATTGTATAATAATTAAACCGAAAATCAGTGAGAAAGTCAATTTCTTTATGTCAGTTGAGTTTGTTTGCTTGACACCTTATGAAATGTTTACAATTTTATGTTGGCTTTTTCAAAATGTTGGACAAAATAAGATCGAGATTGGCTAAGATTGTACTCCCTCCGTCCCAAAGAGTATGAACAATGGGTTCGACACGGGTTTTAATAAATAAGGGAAAAAGTAAGAGAGAGAGCAAGGGTAGTGAAATAATGTTAGTGATAGTGGGTTCACATTATTGTAATGGTATAAGTTGTTAATGGTAATGATATAAGTTGTAAATAAAATGATGTGTAATGGTAATATGTTATTTGACTTTATTAAAATTAGAAAGTTCATACTTTTCATGGACGAACGGAAAATGAAATAGTTCATGCTCTTTGGAGATTTTAATACCTAGGCTGTTTGGTATTAATTTGGTTAGGAAATAGCTCCCAACTAATAAGATAATTATTGGCCCTTGCTTTAGCTTTAAATGGGCCTCCGATCAGGCCATATATGTGTTTAAATGGGCCGTTTCTAAGCCCATCCTTCAGAGTAATATAGGTTTCCAACTTCCCAATTTTAACTTCAATTATTTAGAAATGATTCATCTTCTGTTTTTAACTTTTCAGTGAATCTTGATTAGATTTGTAATTTTTAAATTGATTCAAATTTTCAAATGGCTAAACATAAATGTGAATAGAAATTATTGTTTAGGGCGTTAGTGGCGATTATAGAGTACCTCCTTAATACTGAGTATATTAGAAACTAATGCTCCCTCTTTCCAATGCTACTTACACTTTTCATTATAACCCGTAAATTAAAAATTGAGTAATTAGTATAATTAAATTAATATTTTAAATGTAATAAGTAAATACTTAATAAATAAACACTTAATTAAATCTAACATGGTACAAACAGTTTGAGATTGATCGAAATAGAAAATAGTACAAATAACATTGTATCCAGGGAGTATTTTGTAAGAGCATCTCCAATAACCGGCGTCGGCGAAATCGGCGTCAAAATCGGCGTCACCATGCCGATTCCCGCGCTGACGCCGGTTCCGACGCCGATCCTCACGGGCGCCATTGTGCGTCCCGGATCGGCGCCAAACCGGCGTCGGATTAAAATTTTTTTTTTGTTTTTCGAAAACACTATATATACGCGCGTTGAACCTCATTTTCATTCGCACCACTTGTTTTAACGAGTATTCTCTCTACCTTACTTTCTGTTCAAGATCAATTTAAGAAATGAGTAATGCCGGTGGTAGTGGTGGATGAGTACGAGCGTATGATGAACGAAGAGCTAGATGCCTATACGAGCCGTGAGGTTGATCGATGGATGCAGAGTTATATGCAGCCGGCGGCACCTCGCCCACGACCAGTTGTCCACCGTCGACAAGTGGTGCATCGTGATCATGAAGCTTTATAAAAAGTCGGGTATAGATTAGCTTTATAAGTCTTCGACTAACTTTTATGTTTGACTCTAATGAATGTGCTAGATCGACATATTAATTCTAAAAGTTATCATTCTCATGTACAAAAGTTATTATGGTATAAAATAAAAGAATATTGTTCTAATATATCTTAAGTTATTGTTATAATGAATAAAAGTTACTATTATTCCTTATAAATATTGGTCTTATTTATAAAAAGTTTTATTTTAATAATAAATCATTGTTCTAATATACAAAAAATATTGTTCAATTTTGGTCCTAAACATAAGACCGAAATACGAATTTGGTCCAAAACATTCACTTTTTGAAAACCGGGTTCATAACAAATGAAATTTGTGTCGATCCGGTCCTTTTTTAACGGCGCCATCAATTTCCGACGGTCAACTGTTAATTAGTGTTTTGTTGACCAGATTAGCCATTTTTATTACTTTAGCTTATTTTATTTTATTTTATTAAAATTTCTGAAATATTTGTAAAATAGAAAATCCTTAAAAATAAAAACATGGAAAACATGAATCAAAATCATTTTTTTTAATTCTCCATCTCTTTCATTTCTTCTTCCCCAAACCACCAAGAACCTAATTTTCTTTCTCTGCAACTTGGTCTAAATTTTGAATCTTGAATGTAAGTCACTGAATCTATGTCCATGAATTCCGACAATGTTGAAATGCATATTAAGGTTTTGAAAGTGGATTTGAAACATCCACAAAGCTTTATGGACTGCTATTTCGTCGAAGATGAAGCGGAAAAATAGAATAAAATACCGTCAAACTAGTCCAACATATTCATTATCAATATCAAATACGTCCTGAACATTTGTAATTCTAAGCATGGCCAGTGCCGATTGATGTCAAAAAGCCATATGGCAAAAAGTATCCACCATAAAAAAACAGGTACCTACCATCCACAAACCAGTACCCATTATAAAAAAAAAGTAGCCAACGACAAAAACAAGTTAGAGTAATATGAACTAGGGTTCGTAGCCGTCCTCCTTGCTTCATCTTCTTCCTGTGGGACTTCGCAGCCGGCAACCGTCATCGCCGCTTCCACTTCCGCAGCATCGAAACTAGGGTTCGGTGACATCGGCGACGGGACTTCTTCCATTTGCTTCAGAGGAGGAGAAATCAAACCATCACAATCAAACTTCGACAAGTCCGTCGTTGGACCGGAAGTAAAGATTCGGCTAGTCCCAACTTATCTCCAACAATAGTTACTTGATTTTGGTGAACGACGGATTTAGGGTTTCGTCGAGAACAGCGAGAGAGAAGAAATCGGTTGGTTTGATTTGGTAGAGACAAAAGGTCGCGATATTTGTTTTTTTAATTGATTTTGAAATAAGAAAAATTGATTTTTTAACAAAATAATTAGAAAATAATTAGGCCTAATCCGGTCAACAAAACACTAATTAACGGTTGACCATCGAAAATTGACGGCGCCGTTAAAAAAGGACCGGATCGACACGAATTTCATTTGTTATGGACTTGTTTTTCAAAAAGTGAATGTTTTGGACGAAATTCATATTTCGGCCATATGTTAAGGACCAAAATTAACTTTTACTCATATAAAAAAGGTATATCATCCATTTACCTTTTCAAAAGGAGAATATATTCTTATAAAAAGTAGCATATTCCATAGGCAAAAGGTATATAGAAAGGTAAAATAAAATAAACACAAGATGTATTTCAAAACCTAAAGGTATAATGCCTTCTCAAATGCCTTTACATATAGAGAATGATTTTTCATGAAAAGAAGGTAAATATGATAATTATAAGATTTTACCTATCTATTAATAGAAAGGTAAAATACCTCTTAAAAATATAAAAAGAGTATGATACCTTCTCAAAACCTTCTCCTTTGAATAAATGATTTTTCATAAAATGAAGACAAATATAATAGTTAAAAGACTTTACTCTCTCATCTCTAAGTCTGATTGTATTGGGAAAGTTTATCAACACGGCAAGCGATAAGCGTGTTGACCGAAATTTTTGAATCGGTCTTTTTTTGGCGAAGCCAGAGAATATGTGCAAATCGAATGATCGATTGCTACATTCTTTTGAACAAATGTTGATGCAGATAGAAGACTTTCTAACTAACTATATTAATTATTTGGTTTTTGGACAAATACACCCATCCCTTTCTCTAACAAAAACTATTATTGACTTCGGAAAAAAAATAGTCTTATAATATGAGTTTTAATACAAAAATAATTATATAAATATTAAAAAAGTGCTTAAAATATTATCAGTAAATAAATGACTTACCTTATTTGAGAAAAACTTAATATAATTAGCCAGGGATTAATTTAAGTGAATAATCCAAAATGAAAAATAAGAATATTTTATGGACAAGATAGTATTACAATTTAAGAGAGATATAGTTTCATGCTAGCTAGGTATTGATTTTATATACTAGGAGTAGTACTATATATACTCGCTTTCATGTTCGATAAATGTCCAATTCACAAAATAGTGACAATAGGACAATGTTAGTCAACAATCACCCAAACAGTCACTTTTTCTATACGCTCCTCGTCCTTAAAAAAATAAACAAACTTGTAAATCGAATTAGTTTTAATGTACCATCGATAAAGTTATAGAGAGAGATCAAAAAAAAGTATGGAGTAAGAGAGAGAGGGAAAAGAGAGCGTAAGTATGTTAATAGATTGTGAGGTCTATGTTATTAATAGCATGTACACTTTTTTATGGTTTATCAATAACTATTCAACTACACCATTTATTATAAATTTGTTTTTATATATAATTTTTGATAATAATATAATTATTTGAAATATTTTATTATTGTACAGTAAAACTTATAAGTAACATAGTAAATGACAATATAAAATTTTATAACAATAAATAATTTTCATTATCCTATATAGTTAACAATGAATGATATTTTAAAAAATACTAAGAAGTTATATTATAGAAAAAGATTATACAGGAAGAAAAATTATAAATTTTGGTATAAATTTTTGTATGTGTAAATTTAAATAAATTACTACCTCTGTCCCACAATAAGAGTCCATTTTTGTCATTTTAATATGTTCCACAATAACAGTCTACTTTTACTTTTACTATAAATGGTAAGTAGGTCACATATTCCACTATCTAATTCCTATCACATTCATTATGAAACTACTAATAAATAAAAGTGAGACTCTTACTTCATCAATATTTTCAACTCACTTTTTTTTATATTTCTTAAAATTCGTGTCAAATTAAACGTGGACTTCTATCGTGGGTGAGGATAGTATTGCCTAACCTAATGAGATTAATTAGGCGGTCATTGGTCTGTGTCGGTTGGATGAGTTTTTCTTTTTTTTTTTTTAATTTTGAAAATGACTTGGCAAGACTCAGGAGACCAGGCCAACGAAAAACATAGTCTGACACTCACGTGTGGGCCAGGGGTACATGCTCCTCCATCAATTTATACATTTGTTTTAGTTCTATTTATCGTCTATATTTATTGTTTTTTCACAAGTTGTATTTGTTAATAATTTACGTTAAATCACGTTTTATAAATTTATATAAATAATCGTCTCTATAATAAAAATTAATCCTTTAGTTATATAAATGTAATATATAACTAGAAAATTAAGAAATTACTAGTATATGATTTAGTAGATAAAAAAAAACATGTCTTCCTCATTAATCATTATCCATCTTTCACTCGTGATCAGAGCTACTTAGGCAACAAAGACATTGAAAATATCCACTCAGGGCTACTTCGAAACACCTAAATTTATCGACGATCGTTAACATTAATTTGAGCCACCAATATATTAATCCTAGCTTCGCCGTCACTGAAAACACTACTCATTAATTGCCTACTGTTAGCATTTCCATTTCCATGTATGTGTGTAGTTGAGTTAATATAAATATACGAAATAAACATAATGAAAATATTGAAGGAGTGAAAATCATTTTACAAAACTATTTTATTTTCAACTCAAACAAAGACCAGTTAACACAAAAAATTAATGGAAACGTAAACCCTAGGAACAACCATCATTCGATTTCTGAACAATAACAGTCATGAGATCTGGGGTCATTACACTATTTATATCAAATATTTTATCATTATTTTATATTAATATAAAAAATTTCATATGATTTCATGTTGGTATAAACAATTTTATTATTACTTTATACTATTTTGTACTTTACTTAGACAAAGAAATATATATATTAAAATAAATGTGAACTTTTTGTACTATTATATCTGAACTTTTTTGTATCAATATGAATAACAAATTAACAATTCAATATTTTGATAAGTGCAATTACCATCATGGACCAAAAATTTTGAGTCACAAAATTGATGTACAGCTTGCATTTGCTATTGATTTTGACAACATTTAATTCACAGTCGTTTTTGTTGCTGCAAAGAAACTAAATTCCTGCTTTTATATTTGAAGCCATCACAGTTTTTCAGTCCATCTACTTTCAATTCAAGGGAAATTCTGCTTCATCAAGGTTTCATTTCTTCTCCCTCTCTTTTTTAACATTTCAGTAATTTTATAAACAAATTCAGCAACACCCCTTTTTTTTCTCTTATACGCAACACAACCTTTAGAATTTTTGTTTATTTCGAATAAAAAGTGGCAACATTTTGTTTCATCACTATGGTGATAATTAAGAAGTTTTAAAGATACAATCTTGTTTCTTAATTGGGGTCGTCTTAAAATTATGTTTATTCTTATCTCTTGATTGATTGCCCATTTTCTTACTTGAATTTATGTTAGTATCTTTTTTAGTTGTCATTTTTCTCAAAAGCTTAGTCTAGGGACAACGTATCTCTGCACGTCTCAACTGTACCAAGATAATACTGTATCTCCCGACTACTCGTACCACCCCATATGACTAATTTAATTCATATCGTATCACACTATTATCTTGTGTAATGAAACGAACAGCACTTTAGGATATGAATTTGCGGACCTAAGATGTTGTTTGAGAAAAGTGTTTTAAATTTAGGATCATACTACTCCCTCCGTTCCATAGTAGTGGAGTCATTTTGCCATTTTGGTACATTCCATAGTAGTAGAGTCATTTCCCTTTTTAGTACTAAAAGTTAACACATTTCTTCTCATTTACTTTACTCTCTCTTACTTTATTCTTTCTTCATCTCTCTACTTTCTTAATCTCCGTGCCGAAAAGAAATGCCCCCACTACTATGGAATGGAGGGAGTACTTCTTTTGTATTTGGGCTAACATTGGGCGCAGTGATGTGTATTTTTCGAGTTTAAATATCAAGTGTAAAACTCACACAAGTTTAATAAATTAACTCTAATATTACAGCGAATCTGCAAGAATACAGAGTCGAATGTAGTATTTTGAGTGTCGATCCACAGGGAAGGTAAAGTTTATTTAACTCCAACACAAGTAAAAGACATACTAAAATGGATTTTGATCGAAAGGTTTTGACTTCTATAAGCTAATAATAAAATAAAGCTACGACTTAACGAAAGATAGACTAATCAAATGGGAAAACATGTTACTCCAAGTTGCTCACTAAGCTTGTATGGTTCTACACATATATCAAAAGCACATATTTGGGATTAATTAATCTACCTAATCGCTTGCACTGAACATGTTTGCGACGTATAGTTCATAGTCAGCTGAACACTTGTTCCATGAACTAATCTTCAATGTTTACAAACTCCTACGGAAGCGCTAGAGAAAGAAACATCTACTATGATCACCTACTTAATCCACTATCGAATTATCCTTTGAACAATTCTAATTCAATAGCAATCCAACAATCAAACACTCATAAACTATGTTAAAGAGACAATAGCATAAGAAATAACATCACTACATTATTAGCAAAAAACATAGTGAATAAATATTGAGCACATTGTTGGACACAATCACATGAGTTCAATGGTGTAAAAACATCCATACAAAGCCTAGATTACAACTTGGAGCAACATAGAGAGTTTAGCCTAAACACATGGTGAAATTTGCAACTAAAACCATAGGAAGCATGCTCTCGTTGAGTGGAATTGGGGTTCGGAAACGGAGCGTCGGAATGATTGCCGAAACTTCTTTGAATTCGTCTTCCTCGTCTCTGAATTTGTCGCCACCCAAGTCAAATCTCTTTCCTCAATTTTTATTGAATAATTAATGCCCCTCACGTCACCTTTCTTCTCCCTAAAAAACGTCACCTCACTCTCTCTCCCCACCTTTCTTTTTCTCCTCCTTTCCTCTATGTCCCTTCACCTCTGCAACCTTTTCTTTTCTTTCTTTTTTCCATCATGAAACTGCCCGAGAAACTGCTGAAATTGCAGTTAGAATGAACTACCCGGCCGGTAGAATTTTACAACTACAAAATCACCCGGCAGGGTGGCCAATTTCTTGTACTTGCTGGAATTTTCGCACAACTTTTTCACCATCCGAGCTTCATTCCTTGCTTCTCCATTCATT
This sequence comes from Salvia splendens, assembly GCF_004379255.2. Classification (NCBI taxonomy): domain Eukaryota; kingdom Viridiplantae; phylum Streptophyta; class Magnoliopsida; order Lamiales; family Lamiaceae; genus Salvia; species Salvia splendens. Next base: position 3,861 of record NW_024598928.1, on the reverse strand, counting down.
CATCTTCCTACACCACAAAACATACTTTTTGCAAGCATCAAACTATATAAATCATGTAAAGTTAGGGGAATAAAAATGTACAATTTGATTCACATCACGCAGTATCTTCTTTCATGGAAAACAAACAAGAAGAAGAAAATATGGAAAGTGTGTCTGAAGGGAATGTGGTCCAAGATCCCAAGGGGGAAGATGAGATGAAAGATTCCTCAATTGTAGAGGAGCTTACCGAATATGACCAGGAATCACAGCGGGACGATATTTCAGAGGTTAGAATATTTTTATTACTACTATTATTATTTGATTTTTGGAGTTTCGATAGTACAGTAGTACTATATTACAACTACTTTCATGGGTTTGGAACGAGATGAGATATTAATAAATTAGACAATAATCAACTGTCCTGTTTATAACATGAATGTTGATTTTCTACTGTCTTAATATGCTGCGAAGTTTTTATGTTAACTTTGTCAAAAAATTTAATGTTATTAACATTGGTGTCGATTTGTCGGCTGCTGAATTATAACTTGTTTAAAAGAATAATTTTTTACTAGTAGTATATGTTTCGAGAAATCTCATTCTAATACACAAAATTGCATAAGGAAATCTTTAGTTAATGTGCAGAAAAGAAATTCTCTAATTTAAAGAGTCATTTTATAGGATTATGATATGACACTACTCATTAACTACCTAGCGTGCATTTTCCATGTCCATGTATGTGTTTGGTTGAGTTAATATTAATATAGTACTCCGTATGAAATAAACATAATGAATATATTTAAAGAGTGAAATTCATTTTATATATCTTATTCAATTTTCTTACATAAATACATCACCAAATAACACCAACCAATCAAATTTACCTTTATTTGTAAACTCTTTAAAATTTTAATTTAAGAAATTGAAATTATGTAATTGTGGATGTTTAATTAATTTAATTTTAAGAAATTAGTATAGTTTGAGATTTGAGTGATATGTTGACATTATAGTTGAAAGGTGAGTTGTTGTAAGAATTGAGTTATCAGTTGTTGACGGTCTTACCAATAACTATTCCTCAATTTGAATACGCTAATATCACAAATTAGATAATTTGCCTTTAGCGTATTTATCACAAAAAAAAAATTAATGGAAATGTAAACCCTAGGAAAGACCATCTTCCGATTTCGGCACAATTACATAACTTAAAGTCAATACACTATTTATAAAAAATATCTTGTTTCATGTCGTGGTAAAAAAATTAAAGTTTTAGTGAATGATAGTACAAAATGTTCTATTTTCGTGCTGGTATAAATAATTATTTATTTATTAGGGTTTGGAATGGGATGAGGTATAAATTTGACAATAATCAACTGCCCTGTTAACATCAATGCCGATTTTCTACTGTGTTACTATGATGTGAAGTTTTTTTAAGTTAACGTTGTGAAAAAAATTTAAGTTATTAACATAGGTGTCGATTTGTTGGCCACTGTAAGTATAACTTTATATAAATGAACGACTTTCTATAAGTTTTTTCGATGATGAGATAGTCGGACACTTTGAAGAAGAAATTAAGATTAACCCAAAAATAAATACTCCTTTTATCCCAAATTATTTGAGTCACATTTCATTTTGAGTTTTCCCAAGTTATATTAGTAATTTTCCTTTTATGACTAAAAAACAAATACTCCATCCGTCCCATAGAAATATGTTATATTTCCTTTTTCATTCGTCCCATACAAATAGTCCATATCCATTTATAGCAACTTTTTTTTCCATTCTCTTTTTCTTTATTATTTATGGGTCCCACCATCCACTGCACAATTTCAACTATTTTTCTCATTCTCTCTTACTATGCCAATTACACCTTAAAACCCATGCCAACCCTAAATGGTCTATTGAGGGTGTATTTAATCTCAATTACTTTTTGTTATCTTACTTTACTCTCTCTCTTCTCTCTCATACTTTATCATTTATCTTATCTTATTTTATGATGATTTAACCTATTAAATACAATTTACTTAAATCTTATGCTGAAAAGAAACTCTCAAATAACAAGGGACGGAGGGAGTATTATTGCAATTTTTTTCTATGGAATATCTAACTTTAAAATTGTCATTGAAAGTGACACATGATACTCAAGATTCGAAATATATATGTAAAGCATTATAGCAAGCCATCAAATTCATTATCTACAATTCACTATGCATCTACAACATCGACGATTATTCTATATATAACTACAAAGATTGATTCTCTAATTTACTCTTATTGCGATAAATAAACCTTTTAAATCCGTCGTAATCCAGATGGTTGATCACCGTAATCTAAGGGATCTAGTTTGGCTTAGTTTTGATATAAAAATTGATTTTATTTTAATCCATACATAGGTTACATTATAATGCTAATTAACTTCCAATATAGAACTAATTACTATCTCAATTTTGTGTATTAAAAATATTAACATAATGTTGATATATTTATGTTATTATATTAATATTTTTAATCGAGATAGTTCTTATTGGAAATTAGTACTCTTTTATATATGTCACAAGGAAGATGACTTATTCCTTGGATGACATGAGATTTTATGCGTTTTTTTTTGTTAAATCGAGATAATAAAATAAAGATAAAAGGAATTCTATTTTTAGTAATGGGTCATTTGGTTGAGACAAACTAAAAAGAACGGACGAAGTATTTTTTTATCACACCCCTATATTTCATAATTTTGACTTGGGATTTTTTATATTTCTTGGAATAGCTTTTCTGTCGTATCACTAGCGTGATATCTGATGATATGACGATGACCCAGAGGCAGCTAGAGGTAAAATTAATCCCTAATCAAAGCTATGAAGAAGATAAGCTTGTGGATGCAGAGATGTACAATGATCTTGACTTGTATCTAGCAGCTATAAATGGCGATCTCGATCACTTCAAAATAATTCTTTATAGAATTTCATCGAGTGATTCTGTAGATGATATTTTGTCTAGCCTGAGCCCTACTCAAAACACATTTCTTCATGTAGCCGCCAAACATGGAAAACTAGATATAGTGGTATTCATAGCCACTACGACCATCACTTGTCTTGGCCAAGAATTTCAATGGAGACACTGTGTTGCATCTCGCAGCGAAAGTGGAGACGAGTCAATGGTAAAGCCTTGTGGGACATCTCTTCTCATAATGAGACTGAGAAGCGTAATCTGCTGAGAGCAGAGATGGGATGGGAACACAGCCTTGCATGAAGCATTACTCATTGGTTGTGAATCAATTGCTAGTTTTTTGATCCAGCAAGACTCTGAGCTATCATATGTCTAAACAAGCGTGGAGAATCTACCGTTTACTTGGCATCGAAAGCTGGTCTTGTAGAATGCGCGTCTTCTATTCTTGCACAGTGCACGGATGAGAACCTCGTAAAACTGCTTTTCGAGAGTAAATCTCCCATTCAAGCAGCAGTTGAGAGGAAGAAAATTGGTATTGAATTATGATTCAATTATCTGAAAAATGGTTAGATTGGTTTCTTGTACTTATTATTATTATTTTTTTTGTCATGCATCAGTTGTTTTAGAAGCCATAATCGAAGCGAAGCCAGAATTAATCCTAATGAGCGACAGTGAAGGAAGAAATCCGCTTCATTATGCTGCATCTTTGGGTCACCTAGAAGCAACACATTACCTGCTAACAAAATGTAAGAGAAATGCAACTAGAAGAGACGAAAGAGGTGAACTGCCTATTCATTTGGCAGCACTTGAAGGCCATGTTGACGTCATTCGCGTTTTGCTTCAACATCCCACCGAAGCAGAGGAGCTGCTCGACAAGTCTGGCAATAATATTCTACATATTGCTGCTCGGAGTGGAAGATATAATGTGTTCCGTTTCGTTCTCAGAAT